>NC_042998.1:186227436-186387436 GCF_006345805.1 Octopus sinensis
AATCAATTGGAGTTGACTTAGTTGTCTAACCTGGTCCCTTATATTTCTGACCTTGTGTCTATGTTAAAAACAATTGTTATTATTATTATTATTATATTATTATTATTATATTATTATTATTATTATTATTTAGATTGTGCTCCTTTTATGTATTGTTTGACTTTGAACAATAAAAACTGTTGATTGACAACTAAGTTGACTCCTAATTAGAATCTTGTAAGACCAGAAATTGGTGACCTATTAAACAAAGAGGTGTCATCATCAGAGCACACTCAGTGCAATTAATTGGCTCACTTATATTGTTGTTTTTAATTATGTAAAATTATTTCTTCATAATTTGCAGATCTTCCTTTGTTCGTCTTCGACATCTCTTCACAAACACCTGGGTACACAGTACATCCATACCTGTCGACAAAGATGAAGATAAACCTATCATGAACAAGGTAATTATTTTCTCCAATATATAATTAAAAATTTAAAACTTAATTACACCATTTCACCATTGACATTCTGTGTTTTCTTATCAGCTTCAGCTTTATAGTTGTGATCAAGCTAATCTTGAACACTATCTTCAAGATACTTTTGTTTTTATGGAAACATTGAAATATTTTAAAAATATTTTTTTAACATAGATGGTCAGTGTCTTTGTCATCATCATTATTGTCTTCATTTCACTTGGGAACATTGTAATGTTCCCAAGTCACTCCCACAACATTCAATACTGTGAGGTGATACAATTTTATACTTGCCTTCCATAGCCACTCTCTCTACTTTCAATCTATTCTAGAGTTCTGCTTGATTTGTGGATAAATGTATATAACAGGAAAAGGTGGAGTATTGTATAGTTCTAATGGTTTTGTTACAAATGTTATATATATTTGACAAACCAAGTGTTTATCTCAGTGTTTCATATTCTTAGTGGCAGGACTGTTAGTAGAAGTTGTTTACAACAAAGAAGCCAGTATTTCTTTATTTCATTATTATATTTGGTTTTCAAGATTCTTGATGTGAAATGAAACAGATAGATAGAACTGGGTTAGAGAAGGCATGCCATTGAGGAAGTGACAATGACAACAAAAAGACTTTGATAAACTTATCTGTTTGATTAATTGACGGAATGATTACTCAAATAATCTATTAATTCTTTGGTTAAATGGTTGAGCAATTGATAAAGAAATAAGTGAAATAGAACCAGTGTGTGTATCTGGTTATTATTGAAGTACCTTGGATCGCAGGACGGCCTGCTGTGCATACCTTGGATTGTGGGGTGACCTGCTGTGCTTGAGGAGACCTATTGAGTCAAGTACGTCAACATCAAAATAAATATCAAATGGAAATTGTAGTCGTGATACCCGTACTGGTGGCACATAAAAAAGCACCAACCGATCATGGCCATTGCCAATCTTCTCTGGCCCCTGTGCCGGTGGCACGTAAAAAGCACCCACTACACTCACAGAGTGGTTGGCGTTAGGAAGGGCATCCAGCTGTAGAAACACTGCCAGATCAGACTGGAGCCTGGTGCAGCCTCCTGGCTTCCCAGACCCCGGTTGAACTGTCCAACCCATGCTAGCATGGAAAACGGACATTAAACGAGAATGATGATGATGATGATGAATGACCCTCCTGAGATACAACATAGTATTTCTTTGTTGAATGATTAGTCATGACAGTATTTGATAACTTGTGGTGGTCAATCCAGTCATGGTTTTGATTTTCTTCCCAAAAAACCATCAGTAGTAGCAGCAATGTTATTTACTATTCCTAATGATTGTAAATATGAAAGCAATAATAAATCATATTGGAGTAAAGAACTTTAATTTTTTCCTATTGCCACCATTGGTAGCATCTGTTTCTGAATATTTTACTTTTATACTATTTCCACAGCTGCCCCCATGACCTTTACATTGTTACTATCACATCAAAAATAACCATCAGCACCAGATTAAACTGCCATCAATACTGACCATCATTCCTCTTGTCACCACTATTATTAATATCATTTTTAACCGTCACATCTACCATGCCCATTCACAACCATTAGTGAATTTGTCATTTGCCATTCTCTTAGGTTGGTTGTGCTTCCATTAAAGAAGACAAAGAAGCCTTTGCAATAGTTCCAGTTTCACCCCAAGAAGTTCGTGATTTAGATTTTGCCAATGATGCCAGTAAAGTTCTATCCAATATTGCAATGAAGCTGGAATCTGGTTCAATAACTCAGAATCAAAGAAGGTTTGTTCTAATACTTGTAGCCTTACATTTTATTATATCATAATGTTAATTTCCTATATCATAAACATTAAAGTGATATAATTGTGAATATAATTGGGAAAATTTTCTTCAGATCAAATCTTTTTACGTCTCTTATAATAATGCCATACTTAACTATTTTATCTGTTTATATTATGAACAAGTTAACCTAGTTCAGTCTTCAACTAAGCGCAGCATCCATGGAAAGTTACAAACTTTAACACTTTCATTACTGTATTTATTTTGAGATGCTCTGTGTTTCTTTTAATTACTTTAACTATAACAAAGAATTTAGTAAAATAACTCAGTTATCATTAAGTTAATGTTAGGAACATAAATTGTGACTAAGGTTTGGTGGAAGATTTTAATTCAAAACTTATGAAAACAAGACATTTGTACTACAGAGCCAGAGCCGATTTCAGCCGGGTTGGTAACGAAAGGGTTAAGGGTGATAACTTTCAAAAATATATTGCTTATTAATGCTCTCTGATCTCCTGCTGTTAGCTGCCCAGCTAAGAGTGATAACATTCACTTTGTAAATATAAATCCTTTTTATCTGAGCTAACACTCTTGCTCCATTTCACTTGGGCCTTACATGACTTTATCAGAGCCCACTTTGTTGCAAGCATTTGGAACAGATATTCTGTAAACGGATGAACCATGAACTGAGATTTCATCATCTCTTTACCTCACAAGCTTTAAAAGCTTTGTAAAAGAAAATGGTTATGGATGTTGTTGTTCTTTCTCTGACTAAACCAGATAAAAAAAAAGGCATTATCTTTTGTGCATGTATGCATGCATGCGCCATTCCGTCAACAAAATTCAAAATCCAGAGCAATTATTTTTAATAGAATCAAATTACAAGAAAATTTATAAGAAAATATTTTCTTGAAAATAAGAATGTTCCTCTCTTGTGATAGGACTGTCACCCAACTTCTGTCAGACTTGCTATATTTTCTGGCCAACCAAGAGAACACTGGTGCGGACCCTCTAGAGCTAGAAGTATCTAAACCAGATCGTGAAAGACAAAAACTGCTCAGAGAGCAAAATATTTTAAAACAAGTGAGTAATATTTTGCCAACTTTTCATGTGTCTGATTTCTTGTTTTGTTTGTTTTTTTAAATTAGTTTGCATACAATAGGCATGTGGTAAGTGGCTGTGTGGTAAGTAGTTGCTTACGAACCACATGGTTCTTTTTTCAGTCCCAAGTGTCTTCTACTATAGCCTCAGGCCAACCAAAACCTTGTGAGTGGATTTGGTGGACGGAAACTGAAAGAAACCTATCGTATATATGTGTATATATATATATATATATATATATATAATAATAAATATTAGGGAATATATCCAAATTTACAGGGAAAAAAATCAGATTTAGGATTAAATCCAATTTTATAGTAAAATATTATAAAATATTATTTGAGACAAAACCACTATTTTGCAAAACAAACAAGGAAAGACTTAATCAATACATAAAATTTAATAAATAGTCAAAAAAAACCGCCACTACAATCGTTTCTTGTCTTGATCGACAATCTTCAGGTGGACTTCCAATCTAAAAAATCAAAATTATAAAATATAAAAATAATACTTTTAAATAATTAAAGTATAAATGAAAAAATATAAGTATATAATCCATATATAACCTATATATAATCCATATCGAAAATATAGACTAATTACCACGAATTCCCTAAAAAACCATGATAAAACAAAACTCTTAAAACATATAACGATAAAATCTCCCTTTGCTAAACTCTATAACAAACCTATAAAGTAAACCCCCTAACCTAAACATTCACACACAAATACACACACGTAAACCACAGACTCACGACTTATACACATACCTATACTAACTTATAAACCTCAATATACACCAAAACCCACTCCCTCCCCACACAGACAAATTAACACATAAATCCCAAAACCTAAATAACAAACCCATATACACATTCACACACAAAACACACACACTCACACGCAAAACACTCACACACAAAAGATACATATACTCCCTCACATATACGCCTATACATACTCACTAAACTCTACATATACAACAATACTTACACACCCACAAAAACATTATATACATTTATGAGCTTTAACTCACCTTAACATCTCTAACAAACAACTTGCAGTAACCCAATCCCATTCTCTATGCCTACCTCACTACTACACTATTCCATTCACATTCCAAGCAACGCTAGTCCACCACCCGGTTATTCACGTGGCAAAACGAACACCACTCAAAAATTATGAATGAAACAATGTAAAAAAATAACCAACACCTAAAATAGACAAAATACCACGAATTACCTAAAAAAACCATGATAAACCAAAACTCATAAAAGCATATAACGATAAAATCTCCCTTTACTAAACCCTATAACAAACTTATATAGCAATCCCCCTAACCTAAACATTCACACACAAAAAACCCACACGTAAACCACAGACCCAAGACTTATACACAAACCTATACTAACTTATAAACCTCAATATACACCAAAAACCACTCTAACCCTAACCCTAACCCTAACCCTAACCCTAACCCTAACCCTAACCCTAACCCTAACCCTTTTAGGGAATTCGTGGTAATTAGTCTATATTTTCGATATGGATTATATATAGGTTATATATGGATTATAACTTATATTTTTTCATTTATACTTTAATTATTTAAAAGTATTATTTTTATATTTTATAATTTTGATTTTTTAGATTGGAAGTCCACCTGAAGATTGTCGATCAAGACAAGAAACGATTGTAGTGGCGGTTTTTTTGACTATTTATTAAATTTTATGTATTGATTAAGTCTTTCCTTGTTTGTTTTGCAAAATAGTGGTTTTGTCTCAAATAATATTTTATATATATATATATATTATATATATATATATTATATATATATATATATATATGTGTTTGTGTGTCTGTGTTTGTCCCCCCCCAACATTGCTTGACAACCGATGCTGGTGTGTTTACGTCCCCATAACTTAGCAGTTCGGCAAAAGAGAACGATAGAATAAGTACTAGGCTTACAAGGAATAAGTCCCAGGGTCGATTTGCTCGACTAAAGGCGGTGCTCCAGCATGGCCAGAGTCAAATGACTGAAACAAGTAAAATGAGAAAAGAGAAAGATACAGTAAATATGAATGGCTGGGGAGAGCCATCCAAGATATGTACAGGGGTGCTGTCAGTAAGGTGAAAGTCAGCAATGAGTATACCAACAAACTTAGTGTGCTGGTAGGAGTTCAGCAAGGCTTGGTTCTCAGTCCCCTTTTGTTTATCATCATCATCCAGGTCATAACAGAGGAATTTAAACTTGATTGTCTATGAAATCTTCTCTATACCAAACTTTTGGTATTTTAGCCAATCAGAAGCGAGTATTTTACACATCACCATATTAACCAAAGATGCTGTGCATGCGCACAAGGTGTGTAACCACCGCTTATTCCATAATTGTTTGTTTTCATAACAGACAGTGCCCACATTCAACAAATTGAAAGTACCTAGGCATCTTTAAAGTTTGGAAACAAATGCTGCTATGGAACACACCGTTCCATGGTTGACTTTTATTTTTGTGAATTTAAATGGTGAAGGAGATATGTGAAAGATAATTTATTTTATAAAATCCTAGAGTGTATTGCAAACTTTTGTTCTTGAATTTTTTAAACTAATAAATGTCTGTTTTAAACAATGATTTGACTGTTATTTCTTGCAACTCCTGTTGGTTTGTTTGTAGTTTTTAAATATTTAATTTGCTCATGAATGTTTTAATGTTAACTTTACTCATGTATATTTAATGTTTTGACTGTTATTTCTAGCAACTCCTGTTGGTTTGTTCATAGCTTTTAAATATTTAATTTGCTCATGAGCTTGTTTAATGTTTTGATATGCCAATGATGCCCCTTCCCCCTTTCCCAATGATAGAAGGGGCAGTGAACGTGCTGTTTTCTGATTGGCTGAAAATTCTGAAAATGATCAAACTTTGAACACATGTAACATTTTTGCAAAATTTTTCTGAAATAAATAAATAACAATTTCAGATTTAGTATAAAAAATTACGTCTATATGATACATTAAAAAAATTTTTTAAAGATAATTGTAAACAGTGACATAAACCACAAAGATCCCACTTTCTTCAATACTACTCCCTGTTCAGTTGAGGTGCCTTGTCTTGCATGTTACTTGATGACCCCATTGCTGCTGGTGCCACATAAGAAGCACCTAGTAAACTAGCCAAAGACAGCAAACAGTATATAAATAGAAACAAACTTTGGCCATATTTGCTGCCAACCATTCAGACTTGCTCAAGTGAACCTCATGCTTGGTACTATACTTGGCAAGCATTGAAACAGGAGACTGCATTGGCACTGGACTGATGACTTGTAAAAGGGCTATTAATCTATTCACTACCTCTGAGAATTTCTCAAAACCACTCACAGTGATCATCTTTTGTCAACAAAGTTTCCAAGCATTGTTTGTCAATGAAGGAAGAGAAAGATATATGGAAATATAGGCAACCACAATAATTGACTAGATATTTAGTTCTTTAGTTTGCTTTAGACATAAGACTATGCAGGACAACCAATTTAACCCCCCAAAAAGATTTGAAAATATATAACATAAAGGGCTGTAACGTAACACCACTTGGTATTTAGCCCAGCATTAAATTCATACTGTAAATACAATATCCTAATAATGACAATAATTCTTAATTTGATTAATAAAGCACTTATTTAGACTAAGAGTGTATTTGATATAAACAACCCCGAAATTTAACCGGTATTTATTTACTGACCCAGTGGGAAGAAGTTGACCCAAGTGAGATTTGAACTCAAAACACAAAAAAATGTAACTGAATCCAACACAGTACTGATACTGCCATCTTATGTAATAGCCAGTAATATTTGATATTAATGGCTATTTTGCCTACACAATCTTATCATTTATTAATGTAACAACAGATGAGGCACTAATCACTCAACTTTGGATAGGACAGACAAAGCACCAGACAATAGATGTTCTGTGTCCAAACTCTGAGCCATATATTTAGTAGACTTATTCTTTAACATCCACATGTTTGAACAAAGTAGTAATTAAATTTCACTTTCATTTTATAAACTAATTTTATCCTTCTTTTTTGTTCAAAACTTTTACAGATTTTCAAAATTCTTCAAGCACCATTTAAAGATACTGGTGAAAGACCATTTCTTCGCATGGAAGAACTTGCTGATCAACGCCATTCAAATTACCGATATATCTGTCAGTTATGCTATCGAATTCTCAATCTTTCCCAACAAAGCTATCGAAAAAATCAAGTAAGCCAATCATTGAATTTTCTTTCTTCCTTATGATTGTAATGAAACTAGGAATTTAGAAATTACAAATTAATTACTTTTATATATTTGTTTTGCAAGATTCTTGATGTGAAATCGTGTGTTGAAACAGATATTGTTGTACTTAGGAATGGTCATGTTGCCAGTTTAGCCAATAAAAAAAAATAATAATAATGATAATAATAAGTAGGTATAAACACATGAACAAAATAAACAAAAACAAATTGCATGAATGTGTATAAACAGGAGATACAAATATTACAGGCACTCTCCCCACACACACTAACTAAACATAGACACACATAGGGGTGTACACATGTGCAAATAAAGACACATACAACAGGAATACAAAATACAAAATGGCTGACCGTAAGTAAGGAGAGACACACAAATAAGAAAGAAGAAAGCAAAGGACCACTGATGAGGTCACAGAAGTGTGACTAAAGAACTCTGGCCAAAATAAGATTAAGATTAATGTAAAAAATAAATAAAGCTAAAGCAAATTAACACCAAATATATAGTGCGTGTGTTTTTATTGGCTAAACTGGCAATATGACCATTCCTAAATACAACAAAATTAATTACTGTTTTCAGGCTTCAAAATCTTCAAAACAACTCAATTAAACTATGATAAACCTGTAATCTATAGAAATTGATACCAGTCTGTGGTGGCAACAGTTAGTTCAGAGGAGGGTTCTAACAGAATTTAGTGTGTTAGTTGTTGCATGAAGAAAGAGTGAAGAATGTAATATTTTGAGTCACTGTGTATTGTGAGTAAGTGAGGAAATAATGTTGTTGCATAAAGTGTAAGTCCAGCATATGAACTGAGCAAGATGTGAGAAAATCCAAGAGGATATAATCCATCTGCTGTAACTGAAAACACGTTTTCCCCTTATAACCATTTTCAGCTTATTTTCTTAATGACTGTATAGATTAGAGAGGACTACTTAGTCTTTTGTAGGGAACAGGGTAAACTCTTCAATGTTGGTGCCATGATAAAAATGCACCAAGTACATTCTTATTTCTTTATTTCCCACAAGGGGATAAACATAGAGGGAACAAACAAGGACAGACGAAGGGATTAAGTCGCTTACATCGACCCCAGTGCATAACTGGTACTTAATTTATCGACCCCGAAAGGATGAAAGGCAAAGTCAACCTCGGCGGAATTTGAACTCAGAACATAAAGACACGAAATGCTGGTAAGCATTTTGCCCGGTGTGCTAATGTTTCTGCCAGCTCGCCTACAGAATGCACCAAGTATATTCTGTTGAGTGGTTGACATTTGTATGTAGATGATGCAGAATAAGAGGGACTCTTTTGTCACATCATGAGCATAAATAGCTTTCTAGTGTTGGTACTATGATGAAACACATCTTGTAAAAATGCTTGGTGCTAGGAAGTACATGCAACCCTAGAAACCATGTGGAAAATCAAACATACAATTGAAGAATTGTCTTTTGCTTTGTCTAGGAAAGCAGTTACTCCAAATAGAAACTAACATGAACTGTAATATCTAATCCTGTCTATGTCAGTGTGGAAAATAGATTTAAATGATGATGATGATGATGATAGTGGTGATGGTAGTGATGATGAGGATGATGATATTTCTAATTATGATGTTAATGAAGATAATGATGATTATGATGATGCTATTGATTTTCAGGAATACATTGCCAAACAGTTTCCATTCATGCAAAAACAGATTGGATATGATGTACTTGCTGAAGATACCATCACAGCTCTTCTTCACAATAACAGGAAGCTTTTAGAAGAACACATCACTGAATCAGAAATTGAAACATTTATTGCTTTGGTTCGCAAGAACCGGGAACCAAGGTAAGTTGATTCTCTTTGTTTCTTAATCTGCAGGTATTTCAAATATATGTCATCTACAGCTGACAAAAAGAGATGTAAAATTTTAAAAGGAAATTTTCTTTTAGGATTCAGTTATTTCCAGATTTTTTTTATTTCATCATTCCTTTTATTCAGGTTTGTTAATCTTTGCATATAAAGTGAATCTATGATCTAGGTTTTAGATCACAGTTATGCTGAAATTTTACATAAGAACACATTTTTTTGCCAGAAGGTGATTTTTGTTGATATTTGCTAAAAAAAAAGTTTAGCAATGGTAAAATCGCAGCTTAATAGCTCATTGTGGAAATTGAACTTGATATATAGATGGTTCAAGAAATAACTATGCTAGCCTCACTAAATAAAATGGTAAGTGATCCGAATTTTAAAATTTTGAATCTTCTTCCAGAAAAGTATATAAATCATATAGTACTCAGTTTGAGCAATCTTCTGAATTGCTTTCCCTCAACTGCAACAATTCTGAGTGAATCAATATTGTCAGATATGTAATGAAGATTGGAATGCAGTCATTTTTGATCTATAGGCCAACACCTCATAGAGTTGATTAGCAAATCTTATCTATTTTAACACTTAGCTATCCTTAATTCTTTCATTAATAAAGATATGTTGGATGTGAAGATGCAAAATGTGCAAAATATGGTAGTAAAGTTCAGTTCTCAGATGAAAAATTACCTCTGGACACCAAATTTGGAAATTAATATTATGCCGTCATCCCATTAATACAAATCAAATGTAACATCAAACTAATGAAAGCAGCATTGGGAGGAAAATGGTTAAGTAACTAAGAATAATTTCATGTGACAACAAATGCATTCCTTCATCATGACAATGAGTTAGATTTCATAAATGGTTTATTAATCTGCAGTTTTCTACCATCTTAGTTTCTCTTGCCAACAACAATTTTGCAGTCTTATCTGATATTTTATTTTGTATGAAATATATTGCATTTCACTATTTGTAAATTTTGTTGTATTATCTATGAAGCCATTTATATGAAGATGGTGGTCTTCAGTTTATCAAAGCTGAAATAATCGCATGTGTGTCTATACATGTGAGTGTTCTGACGTATAGTATTGAAACTGGAGATTTTATTATTTTTTATGAAGCATTATACTAGATTACAAATATTGCTTTACACATCACCAAATGATGTTTATATAGATATTATCTTACCTTGTGCTTGTTATGATCTTGAGTATATGTCATTGTCGTGTTCAGTCATATTTCTAAGGCTGTCTATACACAGTCATCCTTATAAATTAACTGCTCCGCCAATACTGTATATCAATGCTGTTGCTAATTCAAAAGTAGGTGTATATATAACACACCATATATCGGATTTTCTTCAATATACTAATACTAAAAGCATGCTGATAGAGCATATCACCACTATATCAAACATTAGTCTTTTCATCAAGAAAACTCAAACAAAAATAGTTCCTATAATGTATGAGTTTACAGATCTTTTCGGTTTGAACGGCAGTTTTTAACATAATTTCTAGGTAACTAAAAAATTATAAACTTCGTATACTGGTAGAATATGTTTATAAAACATCATTTTCTCTTGACTTTATTGAGAAAATTCTATAGTTTGTAAGATATTTGGTCTTTAATTTCTGCAATTTCAACCAATCACTGGCGTCTATTGAGTTAAAAAGCATTCTGTGCCGTATGAATATGTCCCTCGTTTAAGAAACAGATTGGGTTTATTTACATTTGTGAAGAAAAAAAAGATACCCTTCCCCCCACCCCTAACCCTAACCAACCCTAAATCTAAAATAGATTGAAATGCAATAGATCAATACTAGGGTCATAATTATGGGTGACAATTTCATATGACACCGCTAGAAAAAACGCCAAGTTCATCACATTATAAACATTGTGTTAAATACATATTGAAAAAATCATAGAAAAAACAAAATCATCCACAGTATTTTTGTGGATGATTTCATTTCATTAACTGGAAGGAAAGAATGGATACTATTTTTATTGGGACAATGAATCTAGCTGTTAATGAAATGAGAGTTAAAACTTGATAATTGAATCTTAAGAACAAAATAAATTCAAACATCCTTTATTTATTAAATCATATCAGCTTGACAGGAAAAATCTATTTTGTTGTTGTGGCTTAGTTCAGTTGTGCTTTGGCAGACTCCAGCCAATCAGAGCTGGAGGTGTAATAATACAAATAGCATCTTCTGCTCACCAGTATCGTGTGCCTTTTTGGAATGGCTTGAGCAGTTGTGAATTTAATGGCATAGAAGCAACATCACTTTCTTCAACATGTCGCATTTTCTGTGTCCACCACCAACTACACGCAACTCATATGATTAATATTAGCTTCCACTCTGCTTCATATAAATCTCAGTGTATATAGTAAGTCATGTGATTTTTCCTGTCTTGCATATACATACATTTGGTTCCCATTCATATGCAAGATTAATCTTTATTACCACTTTCTAGCACTCATTACATTACTGAATAAATTTCAATGTTTTTGTTTTATAAACTTGCCTTCTCAATATTCGTTATTCATGCCTCTTTAAGAAATCACTGAAATTGGGTTCTTTCTATGAACTGCCTTCTGAAAATGCTAACTACATGCATCATGTTACAATTTGAACATGTTACATATAGGAGACATTCCTTCTGACTGACATTAGTGACTCACATGTAACACTGGTGACCTAGGCGTGATAAGATCTTTCAAATGAATCACCAGGGATGAAGGTATGGTGCTCAACAAAATGTGTAGCTGTTGCTGCTCCGATTTAATGTTGTTCATAGCGAAATAGGCCTCCATCTGCACAAACCAAACTCTTACATCACCACTGAATTCTGATAACATAGTGTGATTCATACCAGCCAAGAAATGTAGCACGTATGAACTGATAAAATGTGGTGAGCATGGTTACTCTCTCTCTCTTTTACTCTTTTACTTGTTTCAGTCATTTGACTGCAGCCATGCTGGAGCACTGCCTTTAATCGAGCAACTCAACCCCGGGACTTATTCTTTTGTAAGCCCAGTACTTATTCTATCGGTCTCTTTTGCCGAACCGCTAAGTAACAGGGACATAAACACACCAGCATCGTTTGTCAAGCAATGCTAGGGGGACAAACACAGACACACAAACACACACATGCATATATATATATACATATATATAACGGGCTTCTTTCAGTTTCCGTCTACCAAATCCACTCACAAGGCTTTGGTCAGCCTGAGGCTATAGTAGAAGACACTTGCCCAAGGTGTCACGCAATGGGACTGAACCCGGAACCATATGGTTGGTAAACAAGCTACTTACCACACAGCAACTCCTGCAAAGAAAAGTGATCATTAATATGGCAATAAAAAGAAATATTAGTCCTCAGTGTGTTTTGTTCTATTTTCCTTTCAAATAATCATAAAACAAATCCAAGATGAAGCAAGATCAAATTTTACACCAATGGTGGCAAGCAGGAAAAATTAAGCTGAAGTGAGGCGAGACATACATGTTGGGTACTTGTGCACATGCGTAAGGTACCATGAGGTTACATGTGAAGAAGAAGGTCAGCAGCCGTATTGAAAACGAAATGCATCTATGTGGTTTAGAAGAAAATAAATTAAGCCATTATGTGAACAATGCCACTAGAGGTTCCTCTTTGAAACAAAAACAATAGACAGCTTTGACACGTTAGCCATGCACAATTTTGGTTAACCTTTGCTCAGCACTGTCCTACAAAAGTATCATTTGCGGGTGAGGACTATTTCCTGAAGAAATATTTCAGTATCAGGTCACCAATGTTACATATAATTCTCTCCAATGGTCTTGCCACACTTAAAAACAAGGATTTATCACATAGCAGAGAACACAAAGACCCATTACATTAAACTAAAATCATCACTGAAATAGTGCTACATGCACAAAATATTAGTAAAACTACACAATTTTAATAATATTCCAAATAAAAAATCAAATCTCTAGCAGGAAGCAGTATTGTTAAATCACTATATTGGGCTAAAAGTTTCACTGCTGATTCCTTTACTTTGAATGTTTACCTTGTATTTCATTTACTCTTTTATGCCAGTTATTTAAAAACTACAGCTGATTAAGTGGAATACGGAAAAAATTTATTGGTGCATGTGTTTGATAAATTAATGATATGGCTCTACCAAAATGTAACAATATCTTTTCAACACACAATTTTTTATTAAATTCCTTACCAAATCTCTACATGAATATTTTACCAGTCTCAGTATGCTGAAAAATACCTTCTCTGTTATCCACAGAAAATAACATGGAATGTAATATTTAATTGATAGGGAAAAGTTCATGAATATAATATTTTTTCTTGCCTGAAGATTGTCTTCATTTAAATTGCCAGAATGCATTTCATATTCTATTAATTTTTCTCCCATTTTAATCCTTAATTGTTTTTATACATTCCAATTTGTGTGTTCATATGAAGATAGTTTAAATGAAAATTGTTTTCCTAAAACATTTAAAGTACATTATCACAGCTGGACTATGTTATCCGATGGCTTCATTTTTCTTATTGATTAAACTGCATGCTGTTAAAATATCTTAAGCCCAAGTTTAAATATAAATTCAAAAACTCAGCAGTCATGCATATATATTAAAGTAGAATATAATTTATATTTCAGATCCAAAAATAATTAGAATTGAAGTTACAGCTGGACAAATTCTTTTTGTTCATTGTTCTCTATTTAATTTGTTAAATTAAATTGATTTCTCTCAGTATTTTTATTGTTTCCATAATTCATATTTTATTATTCGTATTTAAATTTTATGCAGTCCATTAATGTCAGCTGAATAAGGTTGCTTATATATACATATGTGTGTGTTAGAATAAAAAATGTTGGTGCACTGGAAGTATGGAGGTATGAAAGATTCGGTTAAAATATATTCATAAGTTCAGATCAGCATTTTCGTTAGCCTTTCTTTATATGAGGGTTAGCTGCTAAGTTCATAGGCTGACCAAGATACCCCCATAGAATGTGACCAAGTGATGTTTATTTTTCAACATGGTCCCCTTGTGGTCCATATCCTTCTTCCATCATTGTTGCAGTGTGTGGACACCATTAGTAAAGAATCTCATCCTGTTGGTTAAAAAAGTCATCAAGAGCAGATATAAAATCATCATCACTGCAATACTGGTTCCCAACCAAGTATTTTTCCATGTTGAAGAACAAATGGAACCAAATTAGAAGAATAAGGAGGGTGATTAACCAGTTCAAAGCCACATTTATGTACAACAGAAATTGAAACCAAAGATTTCAGTGCTAGAGCACTGTGTTGATGAAACAAGACTCCTTTTGTCAGTTTTCCAGGGCATTTGGTCTTGATAGCCTTTTGTAACTGCCTCAGCAAGTTGGCATAGTATTTTCCACAGTTGGTGCGGCCCTTTTGAAGATAGTTAATAGAAAGAGGTCTTTGTGTCCCAAAACCCGGAGGGCATCACCTTCCCTGCTGATGAATTGACCTTGGTCTTCTTTGGAGTGGGTGAGGAAGAGCATTTCCACTGCATGGATTGTTTCTTTGTCTCTGACTCAAAGTGATCAACCCAATACTCATCCTGACTAAGGAAATGTTCTCGGAAACCAGCTGGATCTGCCTCAAACAATGTCAGATTTTCCCATAATGTAATCAATCTGGTGTGTTTTTGATCAGGTGTCAGAATATGTATTACTCATTAAGCAGAAACCTTCGTCATGCTGAGTTCATTGTGCAGAATATTCTCAGCTTTCTCACAGGATCTGCTAATAGTATTGGCTATTTGATTTAGTGTCAATCACTTGTCATCCATATTACTATGTGGTGAACATGATCCATGTTTTCCTCAGAGGTTTTCCTTGGTTGCAGGATGTCCATACATTGGGTCAGTTTCAGGACTCTCTTTTCTCTTCCTAAATTTAGTTACCCACTTTTGCACTGCTCATAAAACTGAAGTGTCACCTCCTAATATATCTACTGTATCCTGGATATATATATATATAATACATGATTTTTTCACAGCCGTTGCCAGTACCACCTGACTGGCCCTCATGCTGGTGGCACGTAAAAGCACCCACTACACTGTCGGAGTGGTTGGCATTAGGAAGGGCATCCAGCTGTAGAAACTCTGCTATATCAAGATTGGAGCCTGGTGCAGCTATCTGATTTGCCAGTCCTCAATCAAATTGTCCAACCCATGCTAGCATGGAAAGCAGATGTTAAACGATGATGATGATGATATATTTATTTATTTATACTGACACAAGATTTTATTGATATCTTGGACATTCCTAATTTTAGATCAGTCCTTTGGCACAGAAGCAATGCTATCTGTGAGGCTGTGATGCTACAAATGTTTGCAGCTGTTTCTGTTTGAATGAATTTTTATGTTTGAGTTGAGTATCAGAGGTAGAGCTTTTTAAGAAGTTCTGATAGAAATGTTTTGGACTGATATTTATGGGTCTGAATGTTTGGATATAGTTTTTCATGTAATAGTGATTTCAAGCATAATGTGGCAACAAACAGTGTCCCTCATATGTCTAAGTGATCTTTCTTTTTAACCTAGGTTTAGTCATTCACAGAAATTTCTCTGCCTTGTGTTTTATTATTGCAGAGCATTTTGGGACATTTCTGAATGCCCGTTAGACTGCCTCTGAATTATTTGGTATTTTCAAAATATTTTGAGAGAACTTCAGTTTTTATTTATTTATTCATTTATTAATTATTATTGACTTAGTGGGCTGGTAGAATTGTTACCATGCTGTACTTTGTGTCATTTTGTCCGTCTTTACATTCTGAGCTCAAACTCCACCAAAGTTATCTTTGCTTTTCATTCTTTTGGTGGCTGATAAAATATGTATCAGTCATGAACTGGGGTCATTGTAATCAACTAACTCCCTCCTCAAAATTTCTGGCCTTGTGTCTATATTAGAAAAGATTATTATTATTATTATTGTTATGAGTATGTTTGGTATAATAATACCTAACATACTCAGCTTGTTGCTGGCAGTGTCATTAACATACCAGCTGTTCACTTCCTGAGAATTAGGGCTGCATGTTCTTTTTCAACTCTCAAGGATTTACAGAAACTCCTTGAACTGCCAAGGAATGCTGTTCTCTGGATATGATTTATTTCCCTTTTTATGCCTACCTTTTCCTATCACATTTGTATTTCTTTGTTCACTCTACCTAGGGCACCAACAACTATTGACACAATATTATTATTATTATTATGTTTTTTCCTTCTTTCTTCAAATTTTCTTCCGATTCTCGCCGAGTGTTTTCCATACACCTAGGGCAGAGAAGCTCATTGTATGCCTTCCCAGATTACGCACACAAATTCACAGATAAAATATGTATTTAAAAATTAATAAATAAATAAATTCATAGATGGATGTTGTTTTCACATATTATTATTATTATTATTATTATTATTATTATTATTATTATTTTCCTTTTGATATTGGTTAGATAACAAATACCTGCCAAGCCACAACCTAGAGCAGGCATGGTAGTGTAATGTTATTTGTTCAACACTGCTCCTGGTCCTGTTGAGTTTACATTCTTGGATCATGTAAAAAGAGAGAAAAAAGGCTTTCAAAATATAGATTACAAAGACAAGAACATATACTGAGTGTGAGCTGTATTGTTTTTTTCTGGATAATATATCATCATCACCATCATTATTATTATTATTATTATTATTAAAGGTACCAGTTGTAGAATCCTTGCCAGATCAGATTGGAGCCTGGTGCAGCCTACTAGCTTGCAGTCCCCAGTCAAACCGTCCAGTCCATGCCAGCATGGAAAACAGACATTAAATAATGATGATGATGATGATGATGTGTCGAGTTGGCAGAAATGTTTGCATGCCAGGCAAAATGCTTAGCAGTATTTCATCTGTCTCTACGTTCTGAGTTCAAATTCTGCCAAGGTCGACTTTGCCTTTCATCCTTTCAGGATCGATAAATTAAGTACCTGTTGCATACTGCGATCAATCTAATTGACTGGCCACCTCCCCTGAAATTTTGGGCATTGTGCCTAGAGTAGAAAAGAACTGTTAGCACACCTAACAAAATGCTTAGCAGCATTCTACTCATCTTTAAGTTTCGAGTTCAAATTCTGCTGTGTTTGACTTTGCCTCTTATACTTGATAAAATAAGCACCAACCATGTACTAGGGGTGTTGTAATCTTCTTCCTCTTATGCTCAGAAACTACTAGCTCTGTGCCAAAATTTGAAATTATTTTCAATGTTTGCTGTAGCAAACTGACATATCAACCCCCTTTTCCTCTTTTTCATATACATATTAGAGAAAGCTGAGAAATATAATTATATTGTACAATGTGTGATAAGGACTCTAATATAGGACTCTAATAAAATTACAAAGAATTTTTGTATTCTAGAATGACTGCTTTGATTTTTTCTTTTTTTTTTTTTTCAAGAACTAATGTAAAATTTGAAATTTGTTAAGCCATTGTTATCATTCAAAAACTTTCTACTAATGTTTTTGTCAGAATTACAGAAAATTTTTTTTTTTAATGAAGGAAAAAAAAATCAGCATCTTGCTTATTTGATAATGTTGTTGTTATTGTTGTGTATTTTTATGGTTGTTATTGTTGTGTACATTTATTGTTGTATTAGTAAAAAATTGTTCCTTTATATGTTATGGTGCTAATCTTTTATCTGTGACATTTGCTGCCCACAGATTGAATGCTCCCAGTCAACCATGGAGGTATTTTATTCCATAGCTCTGCTGCATTCACTAGCTGCATTCATTAGCAGTTGTTGTTCTGTTGCCCAAATTGCACTTCCATCTCTTTTCCCTGCTCTATTAAGCAGTCACTATCACTCTATTCACCATTGTCACAAACAAATAATGTCTACCATATACATATGCACTCAAACACATACACAGACGCAAACACAAACTCACACATATAACTCATTTCAAACCTCACTTGGTATCACATATTTTCTGCCTTTCATTCTATCCCATAAATATAAACAAATATGAATCATATTTACACAGCTTGTAATGGTGCATAAACGGTAAACTAAATCCACTGAAAAATCACTTTCCTAAAGCCATGAAACATATATATATGTATATATATATATATATATATATATATATATATATATATATATATAATGTTTTGAACTAAATTCCTATTCTTTTTGAATGGTTAGTCTTTATTGCATTGAAAGTTTAAAAATTGTTTTCCTTAAAATCATTGAATATTAAGATAATCAAGAATTATTAAATATGCTTGTAATTGGAATGAGCAATTGGTTTGTTTGGTTAATAAATATTTTGATATATCACATAGTTCCTTATCAGCCAAATATAATTAATACTTTGAACTTTTAAGTCCTTTGAAGATTCTAATTATAATTAATCCATGAATGTTAAAATGTTGCTATTAATACTTTATCAAATTCAAAAACAATTTAAACTTACAGCTGCAATACTTCGTTCATTATCAAATAAATATAACATATCTAGCTGAAGAAATGTATTTTTATGGAAACTTAAACTGGCTGTGTGTAATATGATTCTTTGTTGTGTGAAATTTCTAGGAATTTTCTTGATGGCATGGAAGATCATGGTGACTCTCTGAATTCCTTCCTATTCCAATATCATATAATTGTCTATATTTTCTAAAAACAAAACATGTTTCTTATTTCTATGTTGTAGTCTCCTCTTTTCCTATCCTTTTACATTCTTTATTTTTAATGTTTGGTGTATGTTTATTTTATTTTTGACTCTCTGTGTGTTTATTAAATTTCTGAAAATTACAATACCTCTAACCAGCTTTTAATTAGATGTTTTCAAGTTTATAGCATATTAAAAACTCTTTTTCATCTCTTCTTAAGGTGCTTCTCCAGAAAATATTTAAAAACAAAATTACTTAGCAAAAATTTCAGCCAAGGAAGAATTAAGCCAGAAATTTCATGAAAGTTATTTTGAGTTCTTCTGTTAGGAATAAAAACCAGTAAAGTTTTGTGTAACTAGTGGTTATTTGGTGGGAGTTCTATTTAGCTTTAAATTTACAAGTGTTAAAAAATAATCTGAAGTTGATAAAACATATTTACATAAGACAGAAAGGTTTTTTTTTTAAATTTATTTATAAGTATTTGATTACATTAGAATATGTCCAAATGCCATGCTTAGCTAAAAAGGAAATTCAAAATCAACTATACTTGATACTATAATATTGATCTAGATTCTAAGTTTGCAAAGGAACTGAGCTGTGATTGTTTTTCCATCTCACAAGTTTCAGATACCCGATTTGGTTGTTTTGCAAGCATTCAATTCATTGAACATACTCAAATTCATTATTTCCAAAGACTTTAAATGTCTATAAGAAATGCTAAATGAATGTTACAAGAAAATGTTTGCTCTTATGTATTAAAATGTGTAGGAGTTAGATGCAAGTATGTATCTGACTCATACACTGTTCACTTTCCAGACATTTGTACATTACTGCATATGCTTTATACGCACCTTTGACAAGTTGTGGTGCACCTGAGCACTGTATACAATAATTTCATTAGTATTATTATTAAAATAATTGTTTAAAGATTTTTATAAGAGTGGAGACATGACTATTATGCAGCAGCTGCAGAACTGTTTCTATATGGGATAGGAGCTAATGGATATACAGAATTTGAAATTGTATGTGTGTGTGTGTATATATATATATATATATATATATATATATATATATGTACACTCTATCTCTCCGTCTCACACACACAGAGCTTATGTACACGTCTTCTTACAAACATGCAGTAGGTAGACCAAACAAAACATATTTGTAGTTAGATGTAGAGGCAATCAAAGCAGGTTCAGCTAGGTGAGTAACAATACTGATGGTGATGGTGGGATACTTAAATGAAAAGTGCAGATCAAAGAAATATTTAAGAGTTAAATGCCAACCAATGTAACTAATATCAACTTCCACACATAACTTTGCCTTTTTATCTCAAACTATTATGTTTAGATTATCTCAAGAACTAAAACCAAATATTTACATACATCTTACTCTTGCAATTTTGTAAAATCAACAATTATTCCTTAACTTTATACTGGAAAGGAATTGGTAGTTTTTTTTTTTTTTTCATTCAGTGTATTTATAAATATGTTTTATCATCTTCTTGTCTTTAACATCTTTATGCTGTTAGAGTTAAGGTTAATTCTATGTTTCATGTTGGCTGGAGCTGAAGGCAAACTGGACGTGTTAGCCAAGTACTTGCCTTCCAACAGGAAGAGAATGTGTCATAATGCTGAATAAAACTGTATTATAGACATAGCAATAAAGGGATACTAGAATAATATTGCTTTTTCTATTGAGGGTTTAGGAAGAAAGCATACTAATCTCCACATAAGCCTCAGAAAAGAGTCCAACATTAAATTAATATTTTATATACAGCAGATAAAATGTGAGAGTAATGAAATTATAGGATAATTATTACTTTTATATAGAATAAAATAAAATAAATTAAAAAGGCTTTTTAGAAATGTTTATTGCAGTTAAAAATAATAAAGAATAAAAATAATCATTGTAATAAGAATTTAAAGTAATCATTATAATGGAATCATTTTCATTTGTTGGATTTTTCTTTTTTTTTTGTGATAAAAATGCTTTTTTTTTCTTATCAAGTTTTGTTATTTCCAATTTTCTGTATAATTTCTGCATGTTTTTATTTTGAAGTTATTGATAGCTATATGAGTTTTACCTATTCTATCCTAAATCCTTTGAACTTGTAATTTATGCTAAATGAATCTTTCATGTAAATTGACTTCCTTCTGTGCAAAGAAGATTTTCAAAGAGAGAAATTGAATTGCAACCCTTTTCAATCAGTTGCAAGACAGAACTCAAATGCTGCATATTTGATGCATGCCCAGTTTTAGTTATTGCATTTAGTTGTTTTGATTTATTATATTGTGTTACCTGTTTTTCTTTTAATGAGCCACATTTCACCAATAATACACACACACACACACAAATTTTATGCAAACCAAAAATTTTAATTTTAAATCAGGTAGGAAATTGTTCCAGTATTTTCATGTATTTAACCTGTAAATTTATCTTTTATTAAGAAATCTTTGTCAAGTTACGTTCCTGCACATGCATGCACACACACGTGTACACACACACACACACATAAACACACGCACACAAACACACAATTCAAAAACATGTAAGGTAATACATCGAAGTACAGCTAAAATGTCAGATCAATAATTGACCAGAATGGATAACAATTTAGATTGAACTATTTTCTCTTTTCCAGAATTTTACACTTTTATCATAAAATAACTAGTCATATCTTAAGTAAGATAACATCTTAACTAAGACTCACATTCCCCACTTACACCAATGTAAATATATATATTCATAATCCTCACTTAATATCAAATTTTCCATGCTCGTATGAGTCAGACAGAATTTGTTGAAGTAAAATTTCTACAGCTGGATGCCCTTCCTGTTGCTAACCTGCACCTGTTTCCAAGCAAGGTAACATTTCCCATGGTCAGACATATCTTGTCATGGATGGGAAGTGAACAACATTGCTTGTATGGCAATGATGCTCATTTACAATCAACATGTGATGTCAAGACAAGGGTGCACACACACACACACACACACACACACACACACACACACACACACACATGCACACATGTACTATTATATATGATGGGCTCCTTTCAATTTCTGCCTACCAAATCTGCTTACAAGGCTTTGGTCAGCCGAGGGCTATAGTAGCAGACAATTGCCTAAGATACTGCACAACTGGACTGAATCTGAGACTACATGATTGGGAAGCAAACTTCTTGACCACACACTTGACCATGCATATACACACACACACTGACCACACAGGGCAAAAGTACTTTTACAAGTCCTCATTATAGTTAAAACACCACTTACATTTTAGCGATGTTTCTCACAGCAGTACCTCACCATATTTTAACTTAATGTCACATATATTTTAATCGGTTGTGTTAAATTGAATAAAATTAGATATAATGATAAAAAATTATTTGCTTCTTTTCTTTTGTTGATTATTTTGTATCTATTTCTCGTTCACCATAACTCAGTGTTTTGCTACACATTGTGTCTCAAATGTCACACATACTCTGTCACACATACATTTAGTGACTTAGTTATCATGCACCCTCATTAGCCAGCATGTCTCTCTCTAGAAAGATTCTAACAGTCTATATTTGACTTGTAGACGTTTTTAGCTATATACTTATATTGACTTTGCATGCTTGTAATAGATAGTTGGGTTGGAATACAGCAATTTTATTCTTAATAGTGAACTCAATGTTATTGTTTCAATTAGTTTTCTTTTAGCCTCAAGGATTATGTTTTAAAATTATCCATAGTTTGTATAGTTTAATTTCATATTTAGTTTTAGTCTTTTAAATAGTATGTCATATTTACAATTTCTGGTTTAATATACGCGTTCCAGAATAATTGAGTTATAAAACTTCCCCATTTGTAAACAATCTTAAAATTCTTATTAAAATTATTTCCAAAAAAGTTTGAAATTATCACAGTTTACATATGCATTGTCCTCTGAAGGTCCCAGTTGCCCAGTATCATGTCATTATAAATATTATAGCTCACTTGCCTTTCTGTGTACAAGCTGTAATTTTTAATTCTTAACTAGTTTCTTGGCCCTGATCACCAATCAGCAGGTCTTTGTATTTCTCTTCAGTTTTCTTATTCGGTATTCTTTTGCAAGTAATTTATCAATTCCTTGAATGTTAAGATTTCATTCATTTTAAAACAAAGTAGCAGGAATAGACAAGGAAGCATTCTTTTTGCTTCGTCAAATACAGGAATTACTTAATATTTATTTTTAACATATTTCTCCCTCTATACAAATTCTATTTTTTATATATTCTTGATTTATAAAAAAAGTAAAATAGATTTTTCATTTATATTTAACTTTTTTGCTACAGAATTTCTCTTGTGATATTTTATACACTTTCAGACTTTAATATTAAATATTCAGTAATTTTGTATTAAAACAGAATGCTGTACTTGATTGTAATTGGATTTGCTTCTTTTCCTTGGAAACTCTTGGACAGATTTGTCATTGATTCAGAAATCAGTAGTCATTGATTCAGAAATTCTGTATTTCTACCTTTGATACAAACTCTATATTTTACTGTTAGATGTGAAATAGTTATTTCAATTATGTTGTTGTCTAAAAATAGAAGCTTCTTTATTACACTCCATGGATTTATTTCACATCTTGTTGATGCCTATAAATCTAATGATCTTTCCATGGATAACATGCTAATACATTTGGAATTAGTTAATTAAATCCTTCTTCTTTATTAACAGTTTCTGAAATCACTTTGATATTTTAGTTAGCTTTTGTAATGTTTAGTAGTCTAGATTAATTGCTGTATTCCTAAACACCCAGTTAGACACATAATAATTTAGGCTTTGGCATTTTATAATGCTAAGCTTTTTGTTCTGACACTTGTGTTATTGAAGACAACTACACAGACACACACACACATGTTATTGTGTGTATGTCTATGATTGCATTTGGTTCTTTCTCTTAGCTTTAAACATTTAGCCTTTATAAAATTTAATTCATGTTCAGTATCTGCTCTGAAAATAAAAACTGTGAAACTTATAGAGTCATTGTACTGCTTCATTGTACTTATAGAGTCATTGTACCATTTCATTGTACCTATAAGCCATTGTACTATTTCATTTAAAAAAAGTCAAGTAAACCATAACTATTTTGGATTTCTATCATTTTTTTCTTTTTTTTTTTTTGTATATCTATAATTTGCTCATTACATTAAATAATATTTTCTTTCTTCATAGGCTATGCAATTTCTGTTTTATTTTACATGTCAAAACTTCAAAATAGAATTTAGGAAGAAAATTTCAATTCAAATTTGAGTTTATTTTATTTCTGGATTTATTTTATCCAAGGCTTACACCTTGTATAGCCATTTTGTTTTTTGTTCTGGTTTTGTCTTAGACACTAGGATGTCTTACCACATACTGACAGTTTGTTTAATCACATTCCTGAAACTATATATATAGTAGTGGTGCACCTGAGCACTGTATACAATAATTTCATTATTATATATATATATATATATATATATATATATATATATATATATATATATTCTTTTGTCTTTGACCTATTAACTGTTGATATCTCATTTTCTTTATAATTGACCAACCTTTTTCATTAGCAAATTATTGTCTCTTTCCTAGTAATTTTGCAGTATTATTCTAATTAATTGTTGTCGTTTACATAAATTTTAGATACGCTTGGCCCAGGAATATGTCCTTGGATCCTTGGGTGCCTTTAGCTGAATCTAGTAGTATTCAAGCCAGATTTACTGTTTGAAAACCCTCCCTTCCACCAGTCTCAGATATTCTGTAAAGACCCATGGGCATTATTCTTTCCTCACTACTAAGCAGCTCTATAAACTTTACCCTACCCATTGAGTTTAGTAATGTTTTACATTTAATGGCTATTTAGTTCATTTGTAATCATTCTGTTAATTTTTTCAAATTTTTTTTTTTCTTCTTTCAAAAATGTACAGAAGCAAGAAATGAGTTTTAGTCAGAAACAAAATTTAATCACTTCAAGCTATATTCTATAATATCCTCTTTAATAGTTAATTTATCTTTGTCTAACTCATATCTTTAAAACTATGTAACTATATAATAGAACTACTGGTGGAAAATGAGAAGAGAAATTAAGTTAATTGTGGGAGCCATGTAAGCTCTGGAAATTAGTTAAGCTTCTTGTAAATCAACTTTGGAACCCAGATTTAATTCCTCTTAAGTCATTTAATCTCACATCTTGTATCAGATAACCTGGAAAGGGTTTGAATTTGCCAGAAAATTTTTGACCTTGATATTATTCAAAGACAATTATTTCAGTGGTACCCAAATGATCCACTTGGACATTTTCACTTTATATACTTTCCTATACAAGTTACTTATAGCAGTGTTAATATCTCTTACATGAGTACAATATTAACTGACTTATTACCCATTTTATTTCTGAGCTTGAATTCCTACAGAGGTGGATTTTATTTTCTGTCAATTAGACAAGCACTAATAATAGAATAGGATAAAGTTTACCAAACTGTACACCCCACTACAAAAAATAATCTTGTCAATAAATAGTTGTGTATGAATTGCATGGGTTTTTGGTTGTTATAATACTAAAATTAGCAGGTCTGGACATGAAAATGTGAACCATGTTTTATATCGTGTAGTTCTGTGCCCTTGTTTTCAATTTGGAACAACAGCTCTCAATCCTTTAGACTCTGTGCTGCACTACATGTCAAATACTTACTGGTACACTTTGCATGGAGAGTTGTTCTGAAGTTAAACATTTTGATCAAATACAAAAATATAACTATATTTTATCAGTTATATTTGTGTATAACAAAATTACAAATAATGTTTTTACAAACACTCATGAATTACTACAGATTTTCTTAAGGCTTAAATTTATCATTGTCGTCGTTATTATTTTTGTTTGCTTTCTTTACTGATGTGCACAGGCCAGATTATCATAATCTAAGTCAGTTCTTTTGGGGTTCCACTTACCTCATAAATGTGTTGTACATTAGATTGTTTGTTTCTTTTCTATAGCTGGATACCTTTCCTATTATCAATTATTTTACAGAATGTATTGGGTGCATTTTATTACGGTACCTGTATTAGAAAAGATGTAATGTTTCCAGTAATATAAGAGTAAAGGTTTTGAAAACTTGAAATGCATCTACAGCACCGCAGTAAACCATTTGAGAGCCATTAGTTTTGAAAGTTCATAATTTCTATCTGAATTTTGTATTTATTTGATTTTTTTTACAGTTTCAGTTATGGGTGTATCAAATACATGTGCTTTACTGTCGTCAGATTTTCTTAAGAAACATTCATATTGTTGTTTTCTAAGTCCCCCATAACAGACATCATCATTTATTTTCAATTGAAAGAGAGTAAGTCAAATTAGAGGATTTTAATATCTTGGTCTGACACTTCCAATCACTAAATTCAATGCCTTCTTAGGTTAAAGATCAATGCACTAAATACTAGAAGACTAGTGAAATGAATTCAACTATTTCTTTCTATTCTAACTTTACAAAAAGCAGTTTTGCAATGTCATACAATTTCATTAAAAAATATATTGAATTAGGCTCTATTGGCCACAATATACTGCAAGATAAGTATCCCTAAATCAGCTTTTTCATTAATCCCTAGTCTTGCAAATTATTTTGTTTATCTGTATTACTTCATCTCTCTTTCTCTCTCTCTCTCTCTCTCTCATATTCTTTTTTCTCACTACACATTCACTTATTTTCTCTGTTAAATTCAGTCATTTATTTCATTTTACTCTTTCGTTGGTTATCATAGTCATAAGAAGCTTCAGATGTGGTGTGCAAGAGAGACGACTGCGTTGGTATGGTTATGTGTTGTGTATGGATGAGGACAGCTGTGTGAAAAAATGTCACACCCTAGCCGTAGAGGGAACCTGTAGAAGAGGTAGACCTAGGAAGACCTGGGATCAGGTGGTGAAGCATGACCTTCAAACGTTGAACCTCACCAAGGTGATGACAAATGACTGAGACCTTTGGAGATATGCTATGTTTGAGAAGACCCGGCAAGCCAAGTGAGACCATAACCATGGCCTATGCCAGTGCAGCATAACCAGCCCATTTAAGAATACCCTTCAATCATTGGGCAATAAACTGCACTTGTGAGGACCTATTGAGGCAAGTGATGTCATTGTCATGGCCGATGACAGTACTGCCTGATTGGCACCCTTGCTGATGGTATGTAAAAAGCACCATTCGAGCATGATTGATGCTAGTGCTGGCTGACTGGTCCCATGCTTGTGGCATGTAAAAAGCACCATTTGAGCGTGATCGCTGCCAGTGCTGCCTGACTCCCATGCCGGTGGCATGTAAAAAGCACCATTCGAGCGTGGTTGATGCCAGTGGCAGCTGACTGTTCCCATGCCGGTGGCATGTAAAAAGCACCATTCGAATGTGATGGATGCCAGTGCCACCTGACTGGCTCGTGTGCTAGTGGCTCGTAAAAAGCATCATTCAAGCATGGTCGATCCCAGTACCGCCTGACTGGCATGTAAAAGGCACCCACTACACTCTTGGAGTGGTTGACGTTAGGAAGGGCATCCAGCTGTAGAAACTTTGCCTGATTATATTGGAGCTTGGTGCAGCCTTCTGGCTTACCAGCCCTCAGTCAAACCATCCAACCCATGCTAGCATGGAAAGTGGACATTAAGCAACAATGATGATGATGATAAGATTGCTTTAAGAATAACTCATTTGCAATACTTTATCTTTTCAACATCCTCTAACATTAACCATTCCAAGGATGTTCTCTGTGGCTATCAACTATCTGCCATGCAGTTTTCTCTACATACAGACTATTTTAACCTCCCTGTTCAATTTAATGTTTTTGATTCTAATATATTTTGACTCACATCTTGTCATCTTTGCCTCTGTTTAGTTTGGTTAATAATCATTGCTCATCACTGTTTACTTCTCCTTGCTCCAGATATAGTTTTAAAGCTCTCCTGTTCATTACATTGCGTTAGTATTTAATCCTTAGTTTTAGTCATTACTTTCAAGACCATACTGGGACATTACACCACCTTCAATTCTCTACATCAGAATTATACATTTTACATCTAGTAACAGATCACACTCATTTTAGTTTTCTCTTGCACTTGTAGAACTCCTGCTTTCATTTTCATACATGATCACTTCTATAAAACATGACTGTCACAACGATGTGTTTTTGTGTTTGTAGCAGTGACTATATGTTGCTTGTTTCACAGCTGTAATACTAACTGCAAAGCAGTCACATACACGTAACTATAAGCGTCAATATCTGAACTTCACAATTTACACAATTAATATATACATTTATTTTACATTCTCAATCATTTTGCAATATATTTTCCTCTCACTTCCACCTGTTCATTTAATATAAAATGCTTGTCATTTACAGATTCATTTATTCAACTTTTTCAAGTTTTTCTTATATTCTCTCACCCCTCTTATTGCTCTCATATCCATACCATGTTACATGTAACTGGAGATTATCATCCACCATTGTATCTTTAAAATGTTGGAATCTAAAATATATATCAATGATTTTTTCTTACAGATTTTTGGATTACCTTTCTGACTTGTGCGTTTCCAATCAAGTTGCAATACCTATTACTCAAGAACTAATATGCAAAAGTATTCTTAGCCCAAATAATGCAGATATTCTCATTGAAACTCGGTAAGATGTTTGAAAAGCAATTTTTATGAAGATTGTATATATGTCTTAAACAGTTTTCTAAAAATTTTACTCCCTGTCATATTGTTGAAAATGGTGCTCACACTTTTATTGATAATAACTTTATCAAGCATGTTGACTGATGACTCTGTAATATATCAAATTTAGTAATTAGTAGTTAAAAATTCAGTTCATGTCAATATAACCATTGATTTTTTTTTCTTTTCTGAACTTGAAAACATAGTTACATAAAACATGGAGTTATAGCTGGACATTGAACTTAATCACTTAACCTTAAAAGTATTATGTTAAAGCTTAAACATTGTATGCTGTCGTCTCTTTCTGCCTTTTCTACTGCTTCCACTGTCACCTCTTCTCCCTAATAAGGCTGGTCTCAACTCATTCTCCTAACTCACTCATCTCCCTTCCTATGATTATTACCCATATTGTTTCTCCCTCCACTAATTCCTACACTAATCATTGATCCAGCCCTTCCTAAAGTATCAACTTTCAGGAAGACCTTCCCTATTCATGATTTTCTACATCCTTTAACTTGGAACTGCTGAGGGGGAATATAACTGCATGAGTCTTACTGGCTTGGAGAGCCTCCAGACCAATCTCAATAAAAAAGATATTTGATCAAAATAAACTTACTTCTTGCCTTTAAAATTGTGGTCTACATTACAGATGATACTGCAGTGCTATGCTTAAATATTGTAATAAATTCATTTTATATCAAGTAACTTTTTTAGTCTACTTCCTGGTTATTAATTTCTATTCCCTATTGCTACATAGAGAATTTTCTGACATTTCCAGGTCCTTTTCTCCTCCACATTTAGCTTTAGGTGAGGCAGAAGCTATGAAAAATGTTTAAACCTGTTTGTCTTGTTTCTGTTTTAATCAATTAAGACAATAAATTGAAGCAATTACATCAGTTAATAACTATTTGAGTCATTTAAAGAAATGCACAAAATCAGTGAAATTCACTTTCCATTTATTTCTCGAAGTGTCAAAATTTTTGTTGCGCCACTGTTACCTGGGTCCTGACACATTTCCACTACAACAGTGAGCAGATTGCAATAACCAGAAAAGTGAATTCAACAGTTTTGTAAATTTAATAGCTTTTCCATTGCTTCAGTTTCAATACATGGCCCTAAGTCAAATCACTTGTCCGATAAGTAAAAGTCTGAATTATATTGAAATCTTTCTTTATTATAATTTGTTTTTGGATTTGGCTTGCAAGATTCTTTATGAGTTCGTGTGTTGAAGCATATTCTGTTGTGTCTGGGGAGAGTCATTTTCTTTTTCTACCTTATAACGTAACACACTCACTAGTAAAATTTTCACTTTTTTCTTTTTTTTTTCCAAAAATTTTCATTGCGTCTTGCAAACCTTTTCAATATCATATTATATTTATTAATTATTTTTTCTCGCTGGCAAGAGTTATTTTTATGAATGAGAATATTGAAAACTTTGAATTATTTAAACTTGTAACTATTTTTTTTTTCTTTTTTTGATTTTGGCAGAATTGAAAAAACTGAAGTGGAAGTGGAAGTGGAGGTTGAGATTCAAGATCCTCATCAGGATGCCGGACAGGTAACCTCCTTTTTGGACACACAGGAAGAAGAAGATGTGATTCTTGTCTGGGACAATGATCCTAAACAAAAATCTATCCGTGAGCTAGCTTATGAAAAAGCTGAATGCATAGACAATAATGACAGAGATATTCTAGAATACTACAGGTAAGTCTGGATTCCAATGACCAGACAAATATGACAATAAAAGACCACCCACCCTCCCACCTTCTGAAATAATCTAACTAGAAAGCCGACAAGGATGCAATTTCTACCTGACTTTTTGACATGCTATAAATAGCAAACTTCCCTTAAATCAGAACCCACCATTTTAGAGAAATGGAAGGACACATTAGATAATGTAGTCCAAGATGCTGCTATAAAGATGAAATAGTCATACCTGGAAAGCCTTTAATCAAAGGCCTGCTTGATCAGAGTTGATCTGGGGCTCAACAACAACATAGCCATACCATAACAGAGGACAAACCTAAATTATATATTTTAAAATATCCTTCTAATTAAAAGCAACTTCAAACCAGTTATTTACATATTTTCAGAGTTAATATAAAATAACTAATATTATATGAAGAAATGTTTTAGGTTCTTCAGAATTTTCAGGATTAACAAATGTGCTAATAACATAAATATATATTTGTTAAAATTCATAATTTCTAGAATCTTTTATTGAGATGTAATTTTTATCATACACTCAAAGAAATAAGGTGGTAAATTTCACAGAAACATAAAAGAATTGGATAAACTGCCTTATGGTATATGTTTCAGCCTCTTACATTGTGAGTTCATTTCCTGCTGAAGCCAACTTTGCCTTACTTTCTTAATAAACAAAGCACCAGTCTAGAGCAGTAGACTGGTGATATTATTATTATTATTATTATTATTATTATTATTATTATTATTATTATTATTATTATAACATCAGATAGCATACTTTGTGGTATTTGTTCTGCTGCTTTGTATTCTGAGTTTAATCCTGTTACAGTATAAACAGATGAGAAACTTAATTCATTGCCTAGTTAAACACCACAACCTGGATGAACCTCAGATGCCTTTAACAGTCTTTTCTGTTGCAAGCATTCAGGCCAAGCCTCCAGTTAAAGGACAGCTTCCTTCACTCCCCACAATCAGCCTCAGAGGCCCCGTAAAAGGTAGGAAGTCATGGGTACTACCTTTCTTCCCAAATAAGCAATGAGAAAAAGAAATATGTCACCTTCAAAATTTTATCTCATAGTCATATTGTCAACTGTTCCTTGTTAACCAAGTATTTTGTTTCTTTTTCTTTCTCATATTTTGAGCTAGGATTTCAGATGACCAAGAAAACTGACCCTTGCATAATACATGCTTGCATAAGTATGCACTTGATAAACAAAGGTGGAAATAGTCGAAATTGCGATACTTTCCATCTTCGTTATTCTCCTTTTCATTTTTGCTCTGTTATTATTCAAACACTTCTGCAATAATTGAGATGGTTTCATGCCATGGTTTGTGATCTGCTGCTTGTTCTCCCCAGGTTTTCAGGTCACTACTAGTCCTTTTCGTGGGCTATTTGAATTGATCTTTATAACATCACAAGAAAACATTTACAGGATCTTTTGCCAGTGCTAAGTTGACTGCAAAGGATCTGGTGGAGAAAGGCTGCGAGCTGGCTGAAACGGTAGCATGCCAGGTGAAATACTTAGTAACATTTCATCTATCTTCGTGTTCTGAGTTCAAATTCCGCCAAGGTCAGTTTTACCTTTCAACCTTTCAGGGTTGATAAATTAAGTACTAGTTGCATACTGGAGTCAATCTAATCGACTAGCTCCCTCCCCAAAAATTTTGGACCTTGTGCCTAGAGTAGAAAAGTATCTGGGGGAGAAGTCTGGTTTTACTCATATTATCTACATTCTTAATAATAATAATAATAATCTTTTCTGGTACTTAATTTATTGACCCTGAATAGATAAAAGGCTAAGTTGGCCTTGGCGGAATTTTAAACTCAGAACGTAGCAGCAGACGAAATACTTTTAAGCATTTTGCCCACCATGCTAACAATTCTGCCAGCTCAGCACCATAATAATAATAATAATAATAATAATAATAATAATAATAATAATAATAATAATCCTTTCTACTAAAAGCACAAGGCCTGAAATTTAGTGGGAGAGAGCAAGTCAGTTACATCGACCCCAGTGCGTAACTGGTACTTAATTTATCAACCCCAAAAGGATGAAAGGCAAAGTTGACCTCAGTAGTATTTGAACTCAGAACAAAATGCCACTAAGCATCTTTCCCAGTGTGCTAATGATTTTGCCAACTTGCTGCCTTGATGGTGATGGTGGTGGTGGTGGTGGTGGTGGCAGCAGTTGTTGTTGTTGTTGTTGTTTCAACTTTTGGCATAAGGCCAACAGTTCCATGGGAGAAAGTAAGTCGAATACATTGATATAGTGCTCAACCGGCTCTTATTTCATCAGCCCTGAAAGGATGAAAAGCAAAGTCAAATCTTGCAATCATTAATCGGAAGTGCTGCTGAGCATTTTTTCCAGCACAGTAATGATTCTGCCGACAAGGCGGCAAGCTGGCAGAAACGTTAGCACACCGGGCGAAATGTGTAGCCATATTTCATCTGCGGTTACATTCTGAGTTCAAATTCTGCCGGGGTCGACTTTGCCTTTCGTCCTTTCAGGGTCGATAAATTAAGTACCAGTTATGCACTGGGGTCGATGTAATTGACTTAATCCCTCTATGTTTAGCCCCTTGTGGGCAATAAAGAAATAAGTAATAATTCTGCCAGCTTGCTCCCTTAATAATGATAATAAAAATAGTAATAATAATAACCCCTTCTATCATAGGCATAAATCCTGAATTGTACCTGATATTCAAGTGGTACTTAATAAGTCATCATGATAATTACATGTACTAAGTTTAACTGTTATTTATAATCAACTGCAAAAGCAATAAAATTCTTATTAAACTGAATCTGTAACATAGCTTTGATTTTCTCTTTTTATATTATTAAAATAATTAAAGAAAAAGCTTAAACATTACAAATTTCTATGTAAAAAAAATTATATTTTTATTACATTTATTATAGTTATTTAAATTTTATCACATTTCTATTTCACAGGCACCAGTTAGATCTCTTTTCACACATGTGCCTGGACCGACAATATTTGGCAATTGACAAACTTAGTACAGAGCTTGACATTGAACTGATTCTGAAGTAAGTTTTATATTCGGGTTTCTTAACCATTTACTTGTAAATAATCAGATGACGGATTAAATAATATTGTTATACAATATATTGTATAGCAATATCTGTTTCAGCACATTATTTCACATCAAGAATCTTGCAAAACAAATACATATATGATTAACCCTTTAGTATTTAAACCAGCCATATCCGGCCAAAATAGCTAATCTGTTTTATGTTCAAACTGACCAGATCCAGGCTCTCACACCTACCCTACAATGTTATTCTACATTAAGTAATTACACCATCAAGATCTTGAAGATATTAGATAATGCATGATTAATTCAAATCAATAGGAATCAGTAGGTATTTTGTTTAATAGAATAATCTGAACACTAAAGGGTTAAATAATAATTTTTGTAAAGATATATTCTGAAGATAATATTATGAAATAGTCAGTTGTGTCTGGGGAGAGTCATTTTCTTTTTGTGCCTTATAATGTAACTCACTCACCTTATTTTTATTTTTATAAAAATAAAAATTTAAAAAATTATAAAAATAAAAATTTAAAAAATAAAAATAAGAAATAAGTGGAAATTTTACCAGTGAGTGTGTTACGTTATAAGACACAAAAAGAAAATGAATCTCCCCAGACACAACAGAATATGCTTCAACACACAAACTCATATAAAGAACCTTGCAAACCAAATCCAGAAACAAAATATTATGAAATAATATTCTCAAAAACAAAAATTTATTTATCAGTAATCTGTGTTGAGAGATGCAGTTCTTGTGATGTAGTGTCATAGTAGGTAATATGTTGCATCCAAGCTTCAAGCATGATGTTTTGTATAATGAATAGCCTGACTTGGAAGAACAAATGAAATGTATGTCAGAGTTTATTCTTGTTTCCTTTGTATCTTACAATATTTCTTTAGGTGTATGGAGGATGAGATGCTGTCAAATGATATCAGAGCATCTTTTTGTCGTTTGATGTTACACATGCATGTGGACCGAGACCCTCAAGAGAAGGTTACTCCAGTCAAATATGCCAGACTTTGGTCAGAAATTCCTCAAAAGATTCTGATTGAAGAGTGAGTAATCTGAATCTAATTTCCAGTATTGCTTCTTTAAAAATATCTATCTCTGTATTGACCGGAATTTGTAGGCTAATTGATAAGAACTGAGATTATTTTGTTGTGAAGACCTAACATAGAATCATAATGATTTGAACTAACAAACATCATATGTCCTCTATCTTAAACAATGTAGTTGCTTTGAACATACAAACTTAAGATTTACATTGAAATATTACATTTATGAGCAAAATATGTACAAATACTATTTCTCAAACTAACAATTTTTGTAATACTAAAGAACATTGGTAAAATATCATAGTATGATGTTAGATTTTTTGATATAAAATTCATGGCCCAGGATTAATTAAAATATTTGTTTCTTTACTACCCACAAGGGGCTAAACACAGAGGGGACAAACAAGGACAGACAAATGGATTAAGTCGATTATATCGACCCCAGTGTGTAACTGGTTCTTAATTTGTTGACCCCAAAAGGATGAAAGGCAAAGTTGACCTTGGTGGAATTTGAACTCAGAACGTAACTGCAGACGAAATACAGCTACGCATTTCGTCCGACATGCTAATGTTTCTGCCAACTCACTGCCTTCCCAGGATTAATTAAAATATCATCAGTAGGTCTCTTTGTAATGCTGGAGAAAATTTCTGATAGTTAAAGAAACCTGAAAAGAACAAAAAGACACTACTATTTACACAAAATGGTGACACGCTTCCAATGAACTCATGAAGTAGAAATTAATTGTGGCTTTCTTTAGCAGTTGTATATTTATTTACTGTGCAATATTCTTAGGTTCCATGCAAGGCTGAGGAGAATTCTACTCACATGTCTTTGATTTTATTTTTAATAAAACATTAGTGACAGTAAATACATTATCCTTCGTTGAAGTTGATTATGGTTTTCAGTGGTGCTTAAGTTCACTACTGCGTAGATGTTAACAAAGTCCAGTTTCAGTTAAAATAGAAGAAATGAAATTACAAAAATATATTCTATAAATATAATAAAAAAACATGGTCCTTGGTCGATTTGCTGCAATAAAATGTACTCTTTACATTCAGTTAAGTGTGGAGTTACTCTTACTCCTTACTCTTTTACTTGTTTCAGTCATTTGACTGTAGCCATGCTGGAGCACCGCCTTTAGTCAAGCAAATTGACCCCAGGACTTATTCTTTGTAAGCCTAGTACTTATTCTATCGGTCTCTTTTGCCAAACTGCTAAGTCATGGGGACATAAACACACCAGCATCCATTGTCAAGCGATGTTAGGGGGACAAACACAGACACACAAGCATACATACACACACACACATATATATATGTATACATATATATGACGGGCTTCTTTTCAGTTTCCTTCTACCAAATCCATTCACAAGGCTTTGGTCAGCCCAAGGCTATAGTAGAAGACACTTGCCCAATGTGCCACACAGTGGGACTGAACCCGGAACCATGTGGTTGGTAAGCAAGCTACTTACCACTCAGCCACTCCTAGAAGGCCAACTCATGAGAAAATATACTCGGTGCAGTCTGGATAATATTTGTGTTGGGAAGGGTATTCAGTCATAGAGAACAAGCCAAAAATGAAACTAACAAGTGAGATGTGGTTCCTTGGGGTACCTACAGAGTACCAAGGAACATACCCAACCCATACCAGCAGGAAAAGTGAATGTAAAACAATGACAATGATGATTACTATGATGACAAATATTTTTTTTCATTGATAATATTTCTGATGTAATTTACTTTTATTACATTTGATCAGTTATGAAACGCTTCATAGTAAAGATACTGAAAAGGAGAAAGTCAAAAGCAGATTTGCATCAACCATGAAATTTGTAGAGGATTATTTATCTACAGTTGCTGCTGATACAAGTTGGTCACAGAAGGACAGATTCCAGAATGAACTTACTTATGAGGTAATAATCAACTTGCTATAATTTTTTACGACTTTGTATTTATCTGTTTGTATATTTATTTATTTTTGGAGGCTTTTTCTTTCTTCTCTTCCACCTTCACCCATTCAGGCATAATGCAGTGTTATTCATGGAGAGATTAATTAATACTACAGATTATTATCTAATGTATTGTATTTACTAACTCTTTTTACATGAATTTCTTTAAATTAGATCTCTTCGGTCAAGAATATTCATTTATCTCATTGACATAAACACCACCACTCCTTCTACCACAACATGTGTAGAAAGTGCAATAGACTGACTTGAGAAATATCTATTAAATATCAGAATAAATTAGAAAGTCTAATGATATTTGCTTCTGATAGGATCCTATGGAGGGGCTGCTTGGGTATTCTACCCCTATGACCCATCCAGGAATAATGGGCAGAAAAGATAGATGCACAGGTGGATATCTGCATATATGCAAATATATGAATAAAAAAGGCATCAAATTGGCAGAATGGTTAGAGCATATGGCAAAAAGTGTTGCAGTATTTGTTCCAACTCTCTGTACTCTGAGTTCAGTCCTGCTAAGGTCAATTTTGCTTTTTATTTTTTCGGAGTTACTCAAATATATAATCAGTCCAAGACAGTGATTAGTAGAATTGATAGAGAATCAGGTGCCAGTGTTTGTCACAACTCTTTGTATTTTGAGTTCTCGGATGGTAGACTTAATCTGACCATGTGAAACAAGTAAAAGTGAATAAAAGAGAATTATGTTTGTATCCCTAACAAAATAAAAGTAATCTAAGAAAAATTATTTAGCATGTTTGCATGTATCAAAAGTGATACTGGCTGTGTTATTGAATTATTCATAATTCTTTCTCTAGGTTGTGAACTTGGCCAAACATCTGATCTACTTTGGATTTTACACATTCAGTGATTTGCTTCGTCTTACAAAGACATTACTAATTATACTTGATTGCACTCCCAGTGAACAGAACGTTCGAATGAACAAACTACTTGTTGATGGTAAGTATGTAGTGAAATATAGTTTTACAATGCCAAGCTGTATAGCCTTTTAAACAAAAATGTCATTGCACCTATTGTGTAGATAATGTTAGTATCTCAAAAAATTTAATCTTCATGAACTGATTCAAAAGAGTGGTTTTCCACTTCAAAGCCATGGGAAATTTAAGTTCAACACCACTAACTTACAAAATATACATACACTACTCTTGCTAGTTACACTTCCTAACAATTTCTGTTTTTAATGGACATTGATTGTTAAGTTTCTTAACTAAGAACGCAATATATTCCCAATCACAAGATACAAGATTTTAATCCCTTCACTCAACACCTTTGAGTTAAGTTTGCTTTGTGCATTCTTGAGATTCATGTAATGATTAACTTTTAACTTAAAATAGTTGAAATTCAATTTGTTTTCTTGAATAGTACTAAAATCATACATCATTTATCTTGTTATGTTTGGAAAAAAGTGTCAGCTTTGAAAGGGGCACTCCAGAAAATCATGAAATTGTTGACTAGAAGTATGTTATTTTGATTATAGGAAAATATTCTTTAAAAACTTACTGGCAAGATCCTATTAAGATCAAAATTATTTTACCATCTGTTTTGTGAATTATTTGTGAAACTAAATGAAATCAAAACTGTTGTTACTTCATTCTTTATATATTATATTAATAAGAATTATCTTCACAATTTTGTTACAGAATCTGAAGACAAAAGCAGCCTTCCAGCTCATTTATTAACTAAGAAAAGTGTAGACAAAAACAGCACGATTATCATGGACACAAAATTAAAGATTATTACCATACTTCAGGTTGTTTTTTAATGTTAATTTGACTAATTGATTTTAAATAATCTATATATATAAAACTGTAGTTGTGTGAGTGTCTGTCCCCTTCGATTTAGATTCCTAACTACTCCCACATTTTGCGGTGCAGTTTAACCAAATTTGGGTATCTTATAGTCGTGATTCATATCGAGCCCGTCTGGCTATTAGCGCGCGTCTACGATGAGTCTACGATTTTAAAAATAATTTAACATCATTTTTTATTCCATTTTAATGCATAATTTTTCGTGTGTCGATGGCGGCGGAGTTGGCGTCCACGGTCACACCTGCACCTGTTTGCTTCTCCCCCTTCTTCCCTCCCTCGTGAAGCTGTGGGGAAGGGAGTGTAAGGAAATCAACGTCGTAAAGCGTTGTGAAGGAGACCAGCGTTCTTGTAGAACAACGACTTCATGGCTTGAAGACACCAAAACAGAAATGGCTAAGAAAGCCCAAATTGGCATCTATAAGGGAAGTAACTCTCTAAAAATGCTTATATAGTTATTTCCCTTACAAACCCGAGCAACGCCGGGCGATACTGCTAGTTTTAAATAATCTCTTATTAGAAAGTAGAATGTATTGTAAACTGTTAATTTAGCTAATGGACTGACAGAATTGTTAGAAAGCCAGACAAAAGACCTTGCACCAGCTGTGGCACTTTGTTTTGGATGAAAGGTAAAATGAACTTTGTCTTTCATCCTTCTGGGTTCAATAAAAATAAATTACAAGGTGTGAGTTGGCAGAGTTATTAGAACAACAGACAAATTTCTTGTGGTTTTTATTCTGATTCTCTGTATTATTTTGAGTTCAAATCCTGCCATGGCCGACTTTTGCTGTTGCCTGGTTTAATACCATTACTTGATTCTTAGATGCCTTTAGCATAGCCCTCTGTTGCAAGCATTCAGAATAGGTTTCCAGTTTGAGGATACCTTCTCCTTCCTTTCCACTACTCTTAGAAGCTCTGTTAAGGGTTGTGGGCTTTGCCCTTCCTTCTAAGGAATAAAAAAAGTTCTGGGTTTGATGTAATTGATTATACTCTTCCCCAAAATATGTGCCTTTCTGGCTGTTAGAAATCAATTTTGCGGTGCAGTTTAACCAAATTCGGGTATCTTATAGTCGTGATTCATATCGAGCCCGTCTGACTATTAGCGCGCATCAACGATGAGTCTACGATTTTAAAAATAATTTAACATCATTTTTTATTCCATTTTAATGCATAAAATGCATCATATGTCAATGGCGGTGGAGTTGGCGTCCACGCTCACAGCTGCACCTGTTTGCTTCTCCCCCTTCCCTCCCTCGTGAAGCTGTGGGGAAGGGAGTGTAAAGAAATCAACGTCGTAATGCGTTGTGAAGGAAACCAGCGTTCTTTTAGAACAACGACTTCATGGCTTGAAGACACCAAAACAAAAATGGCTAAGAAAGCCCGAATTTATAAGGGAAGTAACTCTCTAAAAATGCTTATATAGTTATTTCCCTTACAAACCCGAGCAACGCCGGGTGATACTGCTAGTTAATAATATAAAAAGAGAGAGAGAATCCTAACTACTTTGGTAATCTGCCTGCAACATTAATTGTGAGGAATATTCTGTGGATTAGTCTTGTATTCAAAGGTTAATTCTTGTACATTATCAGATATATACTTTCTTTTAAGATAGTCATGTGAGTTAGAGGGTTGATTTCCTGTTGTTTTTAGCAGGTTGAGTGACCACATTGATGCCTCCTTGATTGTAACAGTTGTAAATATTAGAGGCGGTGGATCACCATGTTCCCTTTATTGTTATTTTTACCTGCAAGATAGCAAAAATCTCTCATTGCAAATTCTTTCCTGATTTTATTGCAGTTTATTCTTCATGTACGCTTGGATTACAGAATCACTTGTTTGTTGACCATATTCAAAAGGGAATTCCTGGAGAAAACCGATGGCACACAAGGTCTTTTATATATTTATATTTTTCTTTACCCATTCAATTTTCTTAGTCTTCTTTCTATTTTTCCCTTTTTGCTTTTGACTTCTTTGACTTCCAACATGGAGCAAAGACATTAATTGATTAGGACAATGAGAATGTTTTCTTTATCCATTCATCTTGACTAGAAATCTTGATTTTTTTTTCCTTTTTAATATTAGTGCAGATACACAGAGACAGAAAACATTAAGAAAGGAAAAAATATGTGACTCCTAAATCCAACACATCACGCTCTATAACATTTTTGTATACCTTCTTTCTTATTGTATATCATTTTTGTTCCTATTCAGCTTAAATATACATATGCATTTTGATCAATTAACTTGTAAAAATACAATACAACTTATATTAAGCATCACTGATATCACTTTTATAATAGAATCTGTGTTCAGACTAATTTCTATATTTTAGAAATCATTCCTTATGTATGGTTTCAGTGAAGTATATATCTAAGTTTAGTATATACTGACTGTTTATTGCACAGTAATTCATAGTCTCCACAGTTTATTGCCAATCCAAGCTTTGTGAGTGGATTTTGGTTGATGGAAACTGAAAGTAGGCTAATATATATATATATATATATATAAAATATTTTTAAAATATTAAAAAATTTTTTTTTTTAATATGCTGATGAAGAAAATTTTTGAGTAAAGTATAAATTATACATTCTTTATACCGATCTAATTCCGAAACACGTACATGGGTAATCAAATATCGATTGATTTTCGTTATTTTTGCTCTCTGCCTGTGTGGATTGTTTTCGAGTTCTTTGTTTTTATCATGAGTCTCTTTTTAAAGTAAAGGAAATAGCTAAGGTTCTTTGGCTGCTATTTCTAAACTTCGGTATGTGGTAAAGCAAATCTTTGCTGAACCCTAATTATAAAGTATATATATATATATATATGCGTGTGTATTTTAGTCTCCTTGCCTTGACTTCATGTGGTAGTCGTAAATGAGTGTCACCGTCTTGCAAGCAGTGTCTAAATCCTGCCCTCGCCTATTTCATTTCCAGCCTTCTGTGAAAACTTGTCTGGTCTCTCACATAGAAAAAACAATTAGTCTTAATACGTGGTTTACTTAAAATTTAATAACAGCTGTCAGTAGAAGTTATTTTAAAATGTTTTGAAAATCAAGCCAGGATAGAACAAATAAAGATGAGATTGCAAGTACCAAAATGTGTTGCTGCATTGATTTTATTGGCGGTGATTTTCAAAATGATTATATTTTGGAGGAGACAGGCAAAAAGACCCAAAGCAGATCTGGAGTAGAAAATGTATGTCATTGATGAGGTTGCATATGGTGACAAACGGACTCTTATGAACCTAGCTGATTGATTGACTCAACAATTAATCAAACAATCAATTAGTTTACTGGTTGACCAGTTGACAAATAATGATGAAAGAAGGGAAACAGAACCAGTGCATGTGTATATTATTGGCATAATGACCCTCCCAAGATAAAAACAAAACCTTTTTCAACGCTTAAGTTCACATCAAGAGTCTTGCAAGCCAAATACAAAAACATCAAATTTTGTACAACTGTATATATTTTAATTCTGTTTGTGAGATACTTGCTCTCTGACAAGCAACCAATTAGCCATAAATCATATAGGAAAAAATATTTATCCGTGTGTAAAGAGAATACTAAAATGTATTTTGATCAGTTTGCTTTCCACAATGAAAGCATTGTAAACTAATCTAAATTTATCAAAGCTACCTTAATACAAACTGTTTTTGCATAAAATATTCTTTCTGTTTTTTCCTTTTTTTTTAGCACTGGGTTTTGACAACGTAGCAGCTCAAGCGGAAGATGTCTTTGGTGGGAGGTTAGATTCTATTTATTTTAAACTATTATATTATAGATGTATAAATTTCATTGTAATTTTTCATAGATTATTAAACTATTTTCAGCCATAATAACAAAACTTGGACATACAGTTGGGCGTTACACAGTCACTAGTAATTAGGACAAACTGTATATTATCCTCATCATCATCATTTAACGTCCGTTTTCTGCGCTAGCACGGGTTGGACGGTTCGACAGGGGTCTGGGAAGCCAGGGGCTGCACCAGGCTCCAGTCTGATCTGGCAGAGTATCTACAGCTGGATGCCCTTCCTAACGCCAACCACTCCGCGAGTGTAGTGGGTGCTTTTTACATGCCACCTGCACAGGTGCCAGGGGGGTCCGGCATCGGCCATGATCGGTTGGAGCTTTTAACGTGCCACTGGCACGGAAGCCAGCCAAGGCAGCACTGGCAACGGCCACGTTCGGATGGTGCTTTTTATGTGCCACCAGCACAGAAGCCAGTCAAGTCGGCGCTGGCTACGGCCACAATGCAATAAGAATTAAGAAAGTGAATTACAGTTAATTATGTAGTGAGGAAAAGACAATACAATTCAATAATAAATACTGTTTTACTTATTCTGACAAGTACAGGAGACAACTCCAAGCATGGTTTGGCCTTAAGCTTCAGGAAAGCACAGATTGTGTATTATCATATACTAGCAGTATATGAAGGCTACCAAACCTGCCACACACAGACAACTTCAGCTTTATATATATAGATTGGTTTGGTTCCACATAAGTTTAGATATTTGTTTAACGCAATATTCTATTAGTTTGGTTGTTCATAATAGATGACATAATCAAATTCAGGGGCCATAAAAATCCTATTGATTTCACTGTAATGTTCATCTGATGGTTAAAAAAAACACACACACTTAGAAAAAGTCTATTTAAACAAAAACTTTACAGTATTTAAAGTAATATTTTAAGAGAAGCCTGTGACAATGATTGCAATGTCATTGTGAAGTTAACTTTGCAGCCCTTGATTCTAGGTCCAAACCTACTATTCACACCTGGGGTAAGTGTCTTCTATCATAACTTTAAGTTAACCAAAACTTTGTAAGCAGAATTTGGCAGTTGTAAATTATTTGTAAGCCCAGTGGAAATTATACGCTACATTTTCCACAAAAAATTTTAAAATGAAATTAGGGCTAAGTAATCATCTGAGAGCCTGAGGTAGAAATGCAGTCAAAACTGTAAAAGACTTGTTTGCTGTGAGAAAGTGGTTATGCTCAAAATTGAGTTAATGACTATCTTATATATATATATATATATATCACGTGATCACGTGACCGACCAGACCATCAGATGTTGTTACACATCGCTGGTCATCGCATTGTTTTAGCCTTCGAATGACGCCACCCCGCTGGCTAAGCAAGCAGGCCAACAGAAGAAAGAGTGGTGAAAGAGTACAGCAGGGATCACCACCCCGTGCTAGAGCCTCGTGGAGCTTTTTAGGTGTTTTCGCTCAATAAACACTCACAACGCCCGGTCTGGGAATCGAAACCGCGATCCTGTGACTGCGAGTCCGCTGCCCTAACCACTAGGCCATTGCGCCTCCACATATATATATATATATATCATCATCATCATCATCATCATTTAACGTCTGTTGTCCATGGGTTGGACGCTTTGACCAGGGCTGGTAAGCTGGAAGGCTGCACCAGACTCCAGTCTGATTTGGCATGGTTTTCTATGGCTGGATGCCCTTCCTAATGCCAACCACTCTGAGAGTGTAATGGGTGCTTTTACATGCCACTGGAATGGGTACCATTTGCGTGACACCAGTATCTGCCATGACTGCTCTTTTGCTCAGTTTAATAGGTTTTCTTCTCAAGCACAACATAATGCCAAAGGTCTATCATTGCCTCCGTGAGACCCAACACTGAAAAGGAACTCAGTCACTTTGCCTCCATGAGGCCCGATGCTGAAAAAGAATTCAGCTACATTGCCTCCATGAGGCCCAACCAGTGACACCAACATCAATCACGATTACAATTTCACTTGGCTTGACGGGTCTTCTCAAGCACAGCATATCGCTAAAGGTCTCAATCACTAGTCATTGCCTCTGTGAGGTTCAAAGTTCAAAGATTATGCTTCTCCACAGTTAGAGATCAGCACATTTTTATACAGTTGTTCTCATCCATATGCATCATATGACCATACCATCACAGCCATCTCTCTTGCACACCACATCTGATGCCTCTTATACCTAACTTTTCTCTCAGGATGCTTACACTCTGTCAAACATGCACACTGACAGTGCACATCCAGCGAAGCATACTGGCTTCATTTCTTTCAAGCATATGCATGTCCTCAACTGTCACAGCCCATGTTTTACTGCCATGTAACATAGCTATTCACACACTGGTGTCATACAATCTGCCTTTCACTCTGAGAGAGAGGCCTTTTGTTGGCAGCAGTGGTAGGAGCTCTCTGAACTTTTTCCAGCCTAATCTTATTCTTTCAGCTATACTCTCAGAGAATCCACCTCCACTACTAACTTGGTCACCTAGATAACAAAATTATTCATTATATTTCTTTATAGTAAAAACCATGAGTTAAAAATGTTAATGTATTATAAGATTATTATTATTCTTTTTATTTCATTCCAGTTCTGAAACAGCGGAATTAGATTTAGATGGACAAGGTGGTAAGATGTTTCTCCGGGTTCTTCTTAACCTAGTGATGCACAACTATCCTGCAGTTGTATCAGGAGCTCTCCAATTACTCTTCAGGCATTTTAGTCAACGGCAAGAGGTTCTTCAAGCTTTTAACCAAGTATGTATCAATTTTACCTTTTTCAAATGCTTTATCTCTCTTTCTGGATGATTTCATTTCATTCTTGTGTGTGTGTTAGAGATGTCAGTTTACAACAGATAGGTCTTTACCTTTCTCAGATAATAAACTTGCTTTTTAATTGTAATAAACTACCTTCCTTCTTGAGTCATGCCAACTCGCAAGGGCTGCTTTCCCAGCATCATGGCGTATATATTCCACACCTGGATGGGATATTGGTCCATCACAGGATTACTCATTTTTGCCAGCGGAGTGGACTGGAGCAAAGCGAAATGAAGTGTTTTGCTCAAGAATACAACACATTGCCTGGTCCAGGAATTGAAACTACAATCTTACAATCATGAGTCCAATACCCTTTTTTTTTTTTTTTTTTTTTTTTTACTATCTTCCAATCACAGTATCAGTCAAAGTACTGGATTAGATGTAAATGAGTAACTCACCACCCTCAAAAATTGCTGGCTTAAATTAAGAACAGTTAAATTTAATAACTTTTAATTTTAAATTTAATTTTTTAATGACTGAAAACTAAGATTTTGACCAATTTCGTATTACTGCCAAGGTAAGTAAAACTGATTATAATCTTAGTTTTTCAAAAATCAATTTCTTTGTTTTTTAAGGTCCAACTATTGGTGTCTACAAGCGATGTTGAAAACTACAAACAGATTAAACGAGATTTGGATGACCTGCGCTTGTTGGTTGAGAAATCAGAACTGTGGGTGTATAAGGCTAAACCACCCGATGGCAAAAAGAAGAAAGCTACAAAAGAAGAAAAAGAGGGTGGTTCAAAAAAAGTAAAATTTCAATTAACTTTTTTCCTTCACTTTAATGTTTATTTAACTTTTTTTTCTCTATTGTGTCATTCATTCAATTGTATTCAAACAGAATGTAAGATGATGCCTTTTTAAAAAAAGTTTCTCATAGCTCATAACCCCCAATTATTTTATTAAATCATGAAATAAAGCAGTGAATTGTCATGCTGTCCTAGACCAGCTATAATCAAATAGACCTATGGCATACATGTAATCAGCTGAAAGACTTGGTACAACCCTTTGATCTATTGTCTAAGACATAGCATAGTTCTACTGCATACTTCAACATTTTGCATGTTCTTGTACTGGACACTGAAACATAAAGTGTTTAATTATATGGGTACATTTTGTATTTGACATTTTGTATTCTCTCTACTATCCAGTTACGCTCTGTATTTGTGTCTTTTTCTGGTACTGATTTTTGACATATTTTTGTCGTTTTCTGGTATTGATTTTAGGCACAAGAGCTTTTAGTTGATTATACCAGTTCCAGTATATTGCCTGGTTTTTATTTCATCATTCTTGTATGATGTAAAGTGAACATTGACATAGAAGATGATAATTCATTCTGGCAAAAATAGTGCAAAATATTTCAGTTTGAGTGTACTAATTTCCAATTTGCACCAGTATAAACACACACACACACACACTCCGCATGCACACCACATGCACAAGCATGCACATGCATGCACACACACACACACAAATGATAGGCTTCAATGCAGTTTCCATCCAGCAAACTTCATTCATAACGTTTGATCACCTGAAAAGCTTTGCTTAAATTGTACTGCAATAAGATCAAATCTATAACTGCATGGTTTTTTGGAAAAAATTTTGACCAAACAGCCAAGCCTGTATATCCTGTCCATAAAAAGATGGAGCCTTGTGGTACTCCATTAGGGAAATTACAAATTCTGTGTGTTGCTTTTATGCATTGCATAAGTTTGGTATCCAGTGTTTTGTGTCATTTCTTAAGGCGATGTTGGCTATTTTGTGTAAGTAGCTGGCAAGAAATGGAATCAAAGCTTTGCTGATGTTAATGGTAGTTTGAATGTTGCAGTTGAGGTTATCATGTAACTTCTATGTTGTATAAGTTGTGTGGTGATTGAATGTAGTAACCTGAATATGTGTTGGATTTAAAAGAAGGAGTGTGTGAATTAATGATGTGAAGGTTGGGTGGTTTTAACATTTTCAAGATGTGCAGACAAAGTTATGGGTTTGTGTGATACTGCTTTTCCAGAGGGTTTTGCTGGGCTTCAAAATTGTGATGATTTTGCCCAGTTTTCAGATTATGGGGATTTGGCAGTGTTGGAGTAAGAAATTGTAGATGTTTGTGAGTGCAATGATTCCTCCAGGCCCTAAGTGTTTTGGTATATAACTGTCTGTTTGTCAAGTCCTGAGACAGTACAACCTGCTACAGTTAGCAGGCAGATCTCTTTCAATATTTCCCCTACTATCTTAAAAATGTAAAAAATATGAAGTTATTGAAAATGTGATAAATTTTGGGCACAATGATAACCAAATTCTGAAATTAATAATAAAATCCTGATATCAATAGATGTTCTTAAACATATTTATCAGCTTGTATTTTGAAAAACCCTTTTAAACAACTTTCTCATCTTACACATTTATCTGTTTGCATTTCATAACACAATTTTTCTTCATTCTTTAGGAAAAAAGTGAATCTAAAATGCGAAAACAAAATGCCTGGGTGAGTTAAAGTTTTCATTGGCTTCTACTTTTAAAATTTTCATGAATAAAACAGTATATAGAAAAATTAAGTTTATCTATTAATTATTTTCAGGCTGCATATATTTTGTGAGCCCTTATTTTTATATATAACTGCCATTTTGTTTTTGTCAATGCTCCCAGCACATACTCTTGTACTGTTGATACTAAATTCTACTCATATTCATCCTCATGCAGTATAAACACTTTAACCTAGTCTTGCACTAGCTCTGAGAACAGAAGTATTGAGAATATCCATCAATGGGAATATAACAAGCTTGTCTCTCTTAACAATGCGAACACATAATTACCATGTGTACCAATGAAGTAGTTTTGTACCAAACTTTCTCTACAAATGAACAACAAACAGATAACCAAGATCTCTTGAATTCACTTCAAAGTTTAGTCCTCAATCTCTAATGATCTTTCAAAGCAACATCACATATATGTGATATAATCAAAACAAAATCATGATGACTAAATTAACTTTTCAGGTTTAGAAAATAATTTAGCTTGGTTACTTGCTGAGTCTACAAAGCACAAGATCCACATGGAATATTGTTGCAATTACATTTACAAATATCTAAATAAAGGCCAGCCAACTTTTAGTTCATACAATTGAAAAAGCCTGGTTGTTTATAGGATGACCCAATGCATGTATTTGTTGGGGGTGGGGCTGAGTTTGTTCCCCTACCATTGTTTGACAACCAATGTTGGTGTATTTATGTCCCAGTAACTTAGTGATTTGGCAAAATGGACTGATAGACTAGGCTTATAAAGAATAAGTCCTGAGATCTATTTCTTCAACTAAAGGTGGTGCTCCAGCATGGCCACAGTCAGATGACTGAAACAAATAAAAGAATAAAAGAACATACAGATATAGACTCTTATTAACAGATTGAGTTTAAATTGATCAAAACATGTTCATGTAAGCATTCAAAAACTTTTTCGTTAATATGGAGCTAATAACTTGAAAAATTATTATGTTATACTTTTCAATGTTGCTTAAAGAATTCTTATTCATCTTTAATTTTTTTCCTCTCTTTATCTAGGAACTTGGAGCTGATCAAGGCTCAGCTATTGATCTGGGTTTAGGACCTAACATTGATAAATTAGCAGAAGTTAATTACAAAAAGAAAAAAGAAGTAAGATTTATATTATTTTTATTAAATGCAATGCACATATATATCATCATCATATATATATATATTATTATATATATATATATATATATATATTATATTAAATTAGTTCATTGTTTAAACCTCGCCAAGATAAATATTTAAACCACCTGATGAATGACTGTAACTCGAAAATTTAAAGAAATTAACAGCCATGAAATGATCGTAGTGTTATATTAATTATATTTTTTTAATAATTTTGTTATATATTTAAATAATATAAATTAAATAATCTTATGTATTGGCTTAAGTTTTTCATTGTATGATTTGCCTAATAGTGGTTTTGTCTCTAATTTAATATAATATAATATTTTACTATAAAATTGGATTCAATCCTAAATCTGATTTTTCCCTGTAAGTTTGGATTTATTCCCTAATATTTATTATTATTATATATATATATATATATATATATATATATATATATATATATATATATATATACAAAGAGCAATAAAGATTCAAGTTAATTTAAAAAAATTTACTTGAATATGGTACCTAACTTAGATGCACCAAAAAAACTATACTGATTTAAAATACAGTAATGTGGGGTGATTATAAGCGAGAAAGAAGCAACAGAATGGATAGGTTTTTAGTACGATCGTTTCATACAAGGACAGGTTTTATTAAAAGTTGCAAAGATTACAGCATATAAACGAGTCCCGTACTCATCAGCTAAAATACATGTAAGTTCTCTAGACATCCTAGTGTTTGAGGCTATACTCATGAAGTAATGTAGATAATTAAACAGATTTCTAAAGTTCATTAAAGTTCTTTAAAGAACTTTAATGAACTTTAGAAATCTGTTTATGTTAATTATTATCTACATACTTCATGAGTATAGCCTCAAACACTAGGATGTCTAGAGAACTTACATGTATTTTAGCTGATGAGTACGGGACTCGTTTATATGCTGTAATCTTTGCAACTTTTAATAAAACCTGTCCTTGTATGAAACGATCGTACTAAAAACCTATCCATTCTTGTTGCTTCTTTCTCGCTTATATATATATATATATATAAATATTATTTTTAGGGAATAAAAATTCTGGCATAACAGAGATTCAAATTATTCTCAATGAAGAAATATATATTTTAACTTAGAGATAGTAGGCCCCTACAATCTCACCAAATAAAAAGAATTTTTATTTTTACTTTAAATACCTACTGTTTTATTACTTGGCAACACGTGTTTCATGAGATGCATCCTCAGGTTCCTAAACATTTATCAACATTGATAAAGTGATATAAGGGCCTGATATTGGGGTGGCATTTTGAGAGGGGTTCCATTTGAGAGTGGTTTAGGAACCTGAGGATGCATCTCATGAAACACGTGTTGCCAAGTAATAAAACAGTAGGTATTTAAAGTAAAAATAAAATACTTTTTATATGGTGAGATGTAGGGGCCTACTATCTCTAAATTAAAATATATATTTGTATGTATATATATATATATATTTGTATATATATATATTTATATATGTTTGTATATATATATATTTATATACGTTTGTATATATATATATATATATATATGTGTGTGTGTGTGTGTGTGGTGACCACGTGTGTATCGTTGGTGATTTTCTTTCTCCTTCCTCCCTTCCTAGGACCTTTACTTTTTCTATGTTTCTGACGAAGAGCTCTGCTCGAAACATTAAATTCTCCTACTTTCTTTCCTTTCCTAAGCGTCCAATAACACTATACTTGTTCCACGTCCTCGCATTGTTGTGTTTTCTCTTTGTTCATGTTTGGATTAACTATATATATATATATATATATATATATATATATGTGTGTGTGTGTATATATATATATATATATAATATATATATATATTGATATATATGTATGTATCTTTTGGGCAGAGTAGAACATTTTAGTATTTCGTCTCCATTAAGGGAAAATAGATTAAATACAGTTATAAAGGAGAAATACTTTATTTGGGTGCTTTTATCACATCCTTTGGAAAACATAGTTGTTGGTATTAGAAATAACATGAAATACCTCTACTAAGACAAAGTACGAAAACCATTTGTCTCAATATGAAGCATAAATTCAAGACGATAAATAAAATATTTTATTATTTACTGATTTTGATAATGTTAAGGCACTTCTTTTAAAAAAAATATCCTGTTTCTTCTACAGATCCTATTGCGCCTTACTAAACTGTGTGTCCAAGAAACATCAGAGGGAAATAAAAAGCCAAGGAAACATGAACAACGACTACTTAGGAATATGGCTGCTCACTCTGTTGTTTTGGAATTGTTACAAATTCCTTTTGACAAGGTAAGCCTGTTTTGGATTTTATGGATTTTCAAAAAATAAACATTACAATGAATTTGTAATTTATTTATCTTTTATTTTTGCTGTTATAATAATGAAATTATTGTATACAGTGCTCAGGTGCAGCACAACTTGTCAAAAGTGTGTATAAAGTATATGCAGTAATGTACAAATGTCTGGAAAGTGATCAGTGTATGAGTCAGATACATGCTTGTGTGTGTATGGAGGGGGGAAAATTAGGTATAGTGTTGGCGAATCTCAGGAAGCATGGAAGTTTTGAAGGATGCAGTGCTCCAACAACTAACAATTGATGCCGGCAGTTTATTCCATACTTCAGCAACTCTTAGCATGAAAAAATGTTTCTGAAAGTCATGGGAGCTGTGCTGTTTTCTGACTTTGTAAACATGTCCACGGGTGTTAGACAGGTGGAGTTTGAAAAGGTGCTTAGAGTTATTGTTTGTAAGATGGTTAATAATTTTATGGGTGTCTGCCAAGTCAGCTGCCAAAATATAATTTTGACAATAGCTGAGTGTTTAATGTGGCTGGAATACTTTTTTTTCTTTTCTTTTCCACTCTAGGCACAAGGCCCGAATTTTTTGTGAAGCGGGAGGGCAGTCAATTAGATCAACTCCAGTATGCAACTGGTACTTAATTTATGAACCCCGAAAGGATGAATGGCAAAGTCAACCTTGGTAGAATTTGAACTCAGAACATAAAGACACATGAAATACTGCTAAGCATTTCGCCCGGCATGCTAATGTTTATGCCAGCTCACCGTCTTCATATGGCTGGAATACTGACAAAGTGAAAGTGGATGGCCTTGTGGTTAGGGTGTTGCACTCATCATGGTTTCTGTTTCCAAACTGGTTGGTGTTACATTTCATGTTGCCACAGTCCATTCAACTGTAAATGAGTTCCAACAATAGTTGGGAAGTTAACCCTGTGATGGACTGGTGTCCCATTCAGTGGGGAGTATTGCAGTCCAGACCTTATACACCATGGAAATCGTGTTAAGCTCTGTTCTTCTGAGACCTAAAACTCATGACAGACCTGAGTATTAACAAATATGTTAACACATGATTAAATTTCTAATTCAGATATTGGTTTGTGTTAACATTTAGATTCAATAAAACAGAAAATATCTGGGATATGTAATTTCAATGAAATAATATTGCATATTGTTGCACAGACTCAGCTAATGTATATTAGCATGGAAAATAATGCTATAATGATGACATCAATTTAATATATTCATTGCTTTTATTCATCAATATCTATAGCCTCTTTGAGGTAGTGGATGGGCAAACCATTAGCATACTGGGCAAAAATGCTTAGCAGCATCTCATCTGTTTTTACATTCTGAGTTCAAATTCCGTCAACTTTGCCTTTCATTCTTTTGGGGGTTTTGATTACGTCAGTACCACTGCTGTAATCAAACTTACCCCATCAATGTAATCAACTTACCTCATCCCCTGGGAGGGGATATTTATGGCTTCTGAAACTCTTAATATGAAATACTAATTTAAGAAATATTTATCTCTCAGTTCATTGGATCATGTTAAAACACAGAATACTGTGTTATTTTCCACAAGAGCATCTCTCATATGGATTTGTGGTTTATATTACTGGTGTGCAAGAACCATCTACTACAGCCACCAGAACTGCCAGATCACATGATTTCAGCTTTTTACGTACCACCGGCACGGGTATCCCAACTACAATTTCCATTTGATTTGTGTGTGTGTGTGTGTGTGCGTGTGTGTATTGGGAAAAAGTAGAATAGTGTTAGGAAGTCTCAGCTTTGTTACTGGGATGTCAAGACTTAACAGGCCAGGTGGTTTTTTGCTCTTTTTTAATTATGATTCCCAAAGCAGGTATTCTGAGGAATTTCAACCGTGTTTCGTGATCTGCTACCACAACAGCTCCTTTATAGGATCCAGTTAGCTCAAGACATCATCAGGAGGAACCACATCCGATTTCGGCCCCTACTCCTCTACCGTTTTGACATGGCTGGGCCCCCACTTTCAGAGGTGTCTTCAGCTCTGGTGTTGGGTGCATGTCTTCTTTCTTCTTTCTTCTGTTCCCTGGCCTCTTCGATGTAGCGTCAACGAGTGTCAGTGGTTGACTGACTGCCTTGTCAAATTTTTCCCTTTAAATATTTTAATATTACCAATGTTGTTTTGCTGGAATTTCAGCAAAAGCTTAAACTTTACAGTTTCTTTAAAATAGTAAAAGTCAAAAATCTAAATATTTCAATGTTGAGTGTAAGACTCAATAAACCTGAAATAGTTTTGAAAGTCAAACTTCTAGGCAGATGCTGTCCTCAACTAAGAGCCTTGCATTAGTATTTAAAAGTATGCAATCTGCACAGCACAATTTGTACCAGATAATGAATTACCATCCTTCATTAGTGTAATCCCTTCTCCGTGAAGTGATCAAGATAGCTACTATATTTTTAACTCCTAATCCGCCGAGGTTGACTTTGCCTTTCATCCTTTTGGGGTCGATAAATTAAGTACCAGTTACGCACTGGGGTCGATGTAATCGACTTAATCCGTTTGTCCTTGTTTGTCCTCTCTGTGTTTAGCCCCTTGTGGGTAGTAAAAAAAAATATATATATATATATATATATATATCTATTACAAAGTTAATCTTTTACATTTATTTCAGAACAAAGATATCCGTATGCATGAAATTATAAGACTGGCTCATGAATTTCTTCAGTGCTTCTGTCTTGGAAATCCTGCAAATCAGGTTTTACTTCATAAAGAAGTTGACCTTTTCTTGAACCCAGGAGTAAGTTATTTAAGTCGTTATTTCTACTGTTATACTATATTACTATGACAGGCATACTTCAACTTATGTCCTTTTGAGTTAAACCTTTTTCAACTTGAAGTCTTTTTTTTTTGTTTGTTAAGAAGTTAATGAAAAAATAAACATCAACTTCAGTTGATTTATTCAACTTAATGTCAGTCTCTGTGAAAGCATATTCAAAAGCATAAAATTATTTCAAATACTTAATACTGGAGAGGCAAATATAAAATACATGTGAAAATATGTACAAACAATTTACTAAAATAGATACAGGTTAATAAAGATTTTCAAATGATTTTTTTCTTTTTTTTTTTCCAAGCTAAGTGTTACATGTTTTCATCATGCTACTTTAAAGTTTAATATTACTGATATTATGATGCCACTAATCAGTTTCTAGATAATTTTCCCTTGTTTGGCTCTCATAAAAAAGTATTGTTTTTATATTGAGATCATCTTATGGCTTTTAATTTGATGTAGTAAAGATTGTTTGCCAACTTCACATAGCAGTCCTGGCTTAGGGTGAATGTTGTTGTAATTTAGCCAAACAATTATTCTGTGCTGATGAAGGAAAATAACCTGGAAATCACGGTACACAGATATTGTTTTGAGCTGAGTGGGGGTACTAGATTCCCTTGTTCAAAAATATAAGGACACAGACTGTGTCATATAGTCAGCTGGAGATGATGTCTCCTGGGGCTAAATTCCAACAACATTTGTCCTAAACCAGGACTGCCATGTTATGTTGACAAACAATCTTTACTACAAAGTATTGTTGCTGAATATCTCTCATTGTGAATTTTAAAACATAGTAATTTTCTAATCTTAATTTGATATTTGGTTAAGAAACTTTTTCTTTGTACTCAGATTTAGATAATATCAACATAAAAATTTCTAAGATTTTTTTTATCTTCACTATAATATATTTCAAGTTATGTAAGTATTCAAGACATATTTACACCACTATAGCATTGCTTGATATCTTTTCATCATTATTGAGTAGCAATATGCATTGTAAAGTATAATCTTATTTTATGAAGTATATCATATTAAAAAGATTTATTAAACTATTACTATCTTTTCAATAAAAACCTAAAGTCATAAACTAAAAATTTGTCAGCTTTGTAGTAAAGATTGTTTGCCAACATAACATGGCAATCCTGGTTAGGACGAATGTTGCTGTAATTTAGCCCCAGGAGATATCATCTCCAGTTGGCTATACAACATGATCTGTGTCCTTATATTTTCAAATATTGTTTTGTCAGCTTTCAAAGAATTGCTCTAATACTTCAAAAGCATTAGAGCAGTTCTTTTTTCTTTTGATATATCTATTTACTGAACCTTTTATTTATCTTAAAATCCTTTTGTGTTCATCTCCTTTCAGTTATTGGAAGCTCAGACAATGAAATCCATTTTTGAAGATAATGTACTATTATGCAATGAAATTTCTGAACGAATTGTGCAACATTTTGTTCATTGTATAGAGACACATGGCAGGCACGTTCAGTATCTGAAGTTTCTTCAAACTATTGTTAAGGCTGAAGGACAATACATCAGAAAAAGTCAAGACATGGTAATGGCTGAGGTAAGGATTTTGCAAGAATCTGACATTACATAAAATCAAAATTATTTAAAAATTTGTATTTGGAATTGTTTTTAGAATCATATTTCATACAGTTGAAAAATTAAAATATTGGTAAATTTTCATATTTCTAAAGAAATTGAGGGATTATATTTTTACTTTTTTATGATGAAATTGTATGCCTGTTTCTTATTTTTTTTAATTTTAGTTTTCAAATACTATATACTCTTGTTGAGAACATATAGTTTTATTGACTGTTTATTTCTTTTTTTTTTGCAATAAATAAGGATTTGAATTACTTTTTTGAAAATTGATGAAAAAACCACTTATTGGATTAACCAAAGCCTTTTTATATTATTTTCCTGACTTTCTGCAGCTTATCAGTGTTGGAGAGGAAGTACTTTTGTTTTACAATGACAAACCATCATTTGATACTCTGGTGCAACTAATGCGATCTGAACGTCATCGCTCTGATGAGCGTAGTCCTCTAGCATACCACATCAATTTAGTACAGTTACTAGCTTTGTGTACAGAAGGAAAGAATGTATATACAGAAATCAAATGTCACTCACTGCTGCCTTTAGATGATATTGTTAAAGTTGTGACTGATGTAAACTGTATTCCTGAGGTGAGTTACATTTTCATTTTTTTCAATCTTTGCACAATTACTGGAAACTCTCTCTCTGTAGTTCACCATATACTTTTACCACCAAGAAATTTAGATGAACAATTTCCTTTTTAACAGACACAGGGAAAGTGGATCATTTTGCTAAAGAAAAATTGAAAACCCAAAACTAATATCACAATAATTTGAAAGATCAGACTACTGTGAAAAAGTCCCTTTGGTCACAAAACATTTTCTTGAAGAACATGTGTACAAATGAGGTTACTTTCACATCTACAGTTATTGAGGAGAAATGAAAAATATACCATTGGATGTGTACTTATATAGATTAGCAAGATATACACTAGGTTCATTACATTCTTCTAGCCATTGCTTCCATGAGAGGATACCTGGTGACCACCCTTAATGACACAATTGCATTAAATGCTGGCTGGAACTTTTTTTTTTAAAAAGCAGCATTTTGATTGGACATCTATTTTGCTTTGGTGAAAGAGAAAAGTAACTGAACATGAAATAGATTTTACACCCCACTCCATTGAAGTAAAATAAATGAACCAATCCAAATGACACTTAAAACTCCATTCAATTTTTATTAAATGTAATTATGTTTATATTTATTTATGTATGTCATATAACAATTGACTCTAATGCTTTGTGTTTTGCAGGTGAAAATAGCTTATATTAATTTTCTAAACCACTGCTATGTAGATACTGAAGTTGAAATGAAGGAAATTTATACGAGTAATCATTTATGGACATTGTTTGAAAACTTTTTACTTGACATGGCCATTGTAAGTAAATAATGAACCTTTAGTTTTTTTTACATCCTTACTTCTATTAACATTGTGTCACTTGACTACTTTCTTTCTTCAAAACTTAATTCTAATCTTATATATAAATTTTGTGGTTGCTTATTTTTGTTTATATATATATATATATATATATATATATATATATATATATATATAACCCATGCTAGCATGGAAAACGGACATTAAACAATGATGATGATACATAATTTAGAGAAAAACCTCTATTAAGCAATTCAATAGTGAAAGACATTATTCACACCATATAGAAAAAAATATGCTATAAAAACCTTATTCTAAAAATCAATAAAGTACATAAACAATAAATAGTAAATAGTAGTATATTGACTACGCACGTTTCGTTGCTATATTTTCAAGTAGATAATGATAATAAAATCAATTCGCTTTGAAATTAAATTGATCTAAAATTAATTCTATTTAAAAATATAGTCACTCATCAGGTCTAAAATAATAATAATAATAATAATAATAACAATAATAAAATAAATGTACGTATCTTAACTTATAATTATCATCAAATAAATATAGAAAAATACGTGTTTTAACAATATTACTTAAAATAAAACCATAACTTATCTTATCAAAGAATTTCTGTTAACTAAAACTTTAAATATAATACATAGAACTTAGCGTTTATAAGAAATATATTGCGTGAAAATATGGCATAAATAAAAATTATAGAATAAATAGATAGAAATATGTATTTAAGTTGTTAAAATGACAAAATCTATTTTAGCTGTGAGAATACGAAAAAATTAATTATAATATACCATTTACTGGAAAATTTTAAAGTCTAAATAATTTAAAACTAAAATATGTAAAATATATAATATACATTAATTAAGCTAAATTTCTATAATTTAATCTATTTTCATTAATTTATCTATTTATTTTATAAACATCTTAGTTTAATCTTATAATCTTGTAATAATTTATACACATTTTACTACTACAAATTATAACTACAACAATTAGTAACATAAAATAGGGTTTATATATATACACAAATTAGCTAAACTTATTATATAAGTAATTTAACTTATGTCTACATTTAATTTTTCGTTCATCCAAGGAAATAACCAAATTTTTATTATTAATTAATAATATCTCCTTAAATTCATTAGTACATAATAAGCAAAAATTACTACCTATTCGATAAGATTTTGCCTTACAAACTATCTCCCAATTTAAATTGTACTTAATACTTTTAGATTTTAGTTCCCATATATATTTACTAAGGCCAGTAGAATTAATTAAATTTCTATTCTTAAAAGAATTTATGTATAGAGCCACCCGTAATTTAATTTTATTAGAAGTTTTTAACAAAGCATTATGTTTGTTATCTCACAAAATTATGATTGTTGTTTTTATGTCATAAATTTGGTTATCAATGTCATTATTGAAATCCTTATAACATCACTTGTAAGATTCAAAGATGTTTCCTGGTTGTGAAGGTTATGATGTTTGGTTTTATAACTGTTTATATAGTTAATCCTTTCCTTTGTCTTTACAGGTGAGCAATGCAACAACTGACCGACAACATGCTGACCTTGTCCTTGAACAATATGTTACCACTATAATTACTAGTATCATCACAACATTTTTTAATTCCCCCTTCTCTGATCAAAGTACTACTGTTCAAGTAAGGCTTCAATTTTTGTCTTTGATTTTATTTTATTTTCTTGCTTTTTTTTTCCTTGGCATTTTAACAACTAAATAAAATAAGTAACTGTGTTTGACATTCAAAAGTTTCAAAGTCATGTTGTTAGATGTTGAAAAACTAATTAAAACATTTTCTACTCCTGGAATTTCTTTGTGTTCATAATCAAGATAAATTACCTGTTTTCATCAATCTGCTTTAAAATATATAACATAGGTAAGCTGTATTATCTAACTACTGCCATCTTTCATCAGTCTAGCTGCCTAAAGTCTTGTTTAAAATATATGATATAGAGAAGAAATATTATCTATTTGTTCGTCAGTCTAACTGAAAATATAAGAAGTATTATCTAACTACCTCCATCAGCTCAGCTGAAAATAAATATTTTCTTTTAAATACCAGAATGGTTGGCATTAATAAGCTAAAAGAAATCAAACTAAAGAACATCCTGTGTCAAATCAATCAAATTATAGATAATAGAGAGTAAAAGGTTTACAAGTTATCTTTTTTTTTTTAACTGTAATACTTACTATAGAAATAATTTAGCTTCTTAACCCTTTTGTTACCAACCTAGCTGAAACCGGCTCTGGCTCTGAGTACAAATGTCTTGTTTTCAAACGTTTTGAATTAAAATCTCCCACCAAACCTTAGTCGCAATTTATGTTCCTAACACTAGCTTAATGATAAGTTATTTTACTAAATTCTTTGTTATATTTAAATTAAATGAAAGAAGCACAGAGCATCTCAAAATAAATACAGTAATGAAAAAGGTTAAAGCTTTATAGTTCTATGTTGTAATTGTCAGATACTTTGTGAAATACAAATTTCACTGAAACGCTCCAATGGTTATTATCAATTATCTCACGAAATACATTTTTTTTTTTGTTCAATAGACAAGGCAACCTGTGTTTATAAAACTACTTCAGGGTGTACACCGATTGTCCCAATGTTTGTGGCTGAATGGTGTGCAACGATATAATGTTGAAAATTGCATCAAAACTCTTGCTGATATTGGTGAGATATTTTTCATTTATACATGTCTTTTTCCTCGCTATTAATATCTAGAATGTTACCATATAAATATATAACTATGCTAAGGTATGACTATAATACCAAGTTACTCTGTTACTATCTGTGATATTAGTATACCATGCTAGTACTATCCAACTATATTACCTATGTCAAGTGCTAGTACAAAAATATGCCAGTATGGTACTATGCAATCATTACCATGCCACTGTTACTGTCTAGCACATCATTATACCAGTATGTTGCTGTGCAACTATATTACTATTTCTCCCCATTACTATCTGTCGTGTTTGTATACTACTATGATACTATGCAATTATATTACAGTCTATGTCCAACATATATATCACTACACCTTGCCAAGAAGGCTGAGGGTGTCTTGGCATCACTTACCAACTCCTTTGTGAGCCACTCTCCGGCTATCTGAGGCTTCATATAGCTATGAAAATAATACAATTATGTCTTTTTACATGACACTTTTACGAGTGCTTTTTACATGACATCGGCACAGGACTCTTGCTGCTCAATCCTCACCACCAGGGAGACTGGTTTTAACACTTCTGCTGCATGATGCTAATTCTATACTTTGATGTGTTGCTTCCTGCTTCAGTAATACATGAATCATAGATTTTCCACCCACTTTCCTACATTAGTCTCAGAGGTCTGAAAACGTCATTCCTCTGATAAGGCCATAAATTTCTTTACTTTTAAAAAAAAAAATATAAATATGTTCATGTCACTCTGTTACTATGATACAATATCACTCAGTCCTGATGGTGCTATGTTACTATACCACAGTGCTAGTGTATCAGTATGACATTATACCACCACTATGACTGCACTATATTGCTACATCACTATTTTACCATATACCACTGCCATTATGTCATGACAAGGCAAGCAACCAACCACTATTATGCTTCTAAACTTCTTTTAAAAAACTTATGAAATCTGAAATTTCTGTACTAGTTATTGCTAATTATTACTATATTATTATATTATTACTGTAAGTTATCAAACACCACCCATCTTTTATTTTCTTACTTAGACCATATTACAGACAATGTAAACTTTCACTGATTAAAATAAAGGATTACCCATCCACCTTTCTTATTAATTTTTCACACCTTTTTCTACTGATTTTTGTTGCAGCAAAGAACCGCAGTATTGCAATTCCTGTTGATTTAGCCACACAAGTAAAGAATTTGTTTGAGAAGTCTCAGATTGTCATGAAGCACACCAAGCATTGGATAGCTACTGGCAGAAAACGAGAGTCTCTTCATTCAAGTACTGTGTCCCGGGATTATAGAGTCATCATTGAAGGTTTACAGGTGAGTGAGTTCCTGACCTTCTCATATGTATCGTTAGTCACTTCTTGCAAAAATTCCTTGCTTCAGTTCTGTTTTGCGTTTTATTTCTTATTTATGTATCCAGTATTTTTATGCCCATGATTATATTTTTATTACACTTATTACACCTGAGTATTCTGCCTACTGCTTGGCATGAAAGCTGTTTTTCTTCCATCAGCAAAATTATGGCAAACAAAGTTAAGTATTCTGCACAAAAGGTGTAAGATTTAAACTTATAACTGTACGAAGATGTACTTTGATACCTTGGCCATAGTCAGGTGACTTTTTAGTTTTCTATATTTACTTGAATGTCTTCTGTTATCTGCTATTATCCATTTTCTCTACTGGTTAGTTAAGGATCAGCTGGATTTGATTTTGGTCCTAGAAACTTACAAATAGGTTGTTTGAGTGTATTACATCTTGAGACAGTGTGTATTACAATATCTTGTTCAAGAGCAACAAAAGCAACATTAACGATCAAATATGAAATTCTGATTAATAATCTAAACCTTTAATCGATGACTATCATGAATTGAAAACATTTTTCCACAATACCAGCAGACTTTCAAAATATTTATATCTGTGTGTGTGTGAAAAAATATCTACCCTGGGTGAGAAGTATAAAAGACAAAAACCAGACACAAACACATAAAATTTTAAAAACAGAGCATTAACAAAAAAAAAACTTTTTTTCTTTATTGTCAAGTGAAAATAAGAAGTAGATTGTCTAAGAACAAGAGGTTATATAAACAGAATGGAAAGAGGAAGAGATTAGCATGAACAGACATTACAAAACAAAATGGTAAAACAAGGCCGAAATGAATTGATTCCTTTCATTTGATGTCAACTAAACATTTTCCTTGGTTGGTTTTGAATACCTTCTGATGAGACTACAATGTTTAGCAGTGTTTGATAACAACTGTGGCTACTATTATGACACTATTACAGAACATGGTGATAAAATAAGCAAATGAGGGACAAACAAGAAGGACAAACAAGAAACGTAAATATTCATATGACCAAGACAGAACAAGTGTCAAGAGAAAAATATAGGGAAGACTTTCACCTAGGGAATAGAAAATAACAGAAAAGAGAAGACATCTGAACTGGGTGGCGTTCAAACAGTTAATGATAGAAAGCTGGAGGGAAAAATAAGAAGAGAGAAGTGAGTTGCCTTATTTGCAAATACAATCCTGAATTGGGGCAAAACAAATAAAACTGACATAAAAATTTTGACTCTACTTTTAGTATTGAGTCTTCTCATCAGTAAATGTACAATTATCATTCTTAAGATTGCTTTAAAATGATAACCTTCTTGAAGTGGTCACGACTGAGATGCATTTCACCATGCTTTACCAGTTTCATGTTGTGTGCCTCTGCCAACAACATCAATGGAATTGAGTGGTCTTTGTCATCTGTTAGAATGTCAAAGTCTCCAAAATATAGCATTCAATATGGTCTGGTCTTCAACACAGTAGCTATGGCCAGCAAAGCCTGCCTTGCATTGAGCAACAATAGCAGGGGTGAGAGGAATATGTCTATAAATCTTCTCTTTAGCTTTGTATTCATGCTATGAAATGTTTCATACCCTCAAGAGAAACTTGTATCATATGATGTGATTCCAGCTATTCCAGACCTGCCGAAATGGACTGAACTTCTCATATGGCTATTTGCTAATACACACACACACACATGCATGCACACACACACACACAAACACACACATATACACACACGTAAAATGGGTGTACATAAATGCATCTGCACATATTTCTATGCATTATGAATAAGATGAAATCTTTGAATTAAAACCTAGATTGAAACTGTTCTCATCTATAAACTTACTCTACATTAAAAAAAAAAAAATGGTAAGCATGGGTTTATTAACCTTTCATGCAGAAATGACATCTTTTAAATTACAGGAAATTGTAGCTCTTCTGGAAGAACAGCTGAAACCTTTAGTCCAAGCTGAGATGTCTGTGCTTGTTGATGTCCTTCACCATCCCGAGCTCTTGTTCGTTCATGGAACAGAAGCTCGTATCAAATGTGAAAGTGGAGGTTTTATTTCTAGGTATGTTTCTGATTCTGTCATTTTTCTTTTATCAATCTCTTAACATATTTATATTCATATAACTTTATTTCTATCTGTTCATCTACAGCTATATATGTATCTAGTTATCAGCTTCTATGTAGCTATCTCTATCAGTCATGCACCATTTAAAAAAAAATTGGCAAGAATTTCTACATGATAGTACAATTTTAATTGTTGTTTAGCCCCAGGTCAACTATTATTCAGAGGATGTATAAGCATCACCTTACTGGTACTTGTGCCAGTGGCATGTGTAAAAAGAATTGAGCGAGGTTGTTGCCAGAGTACCGCCTGACTGGCCCCCATGCCGGTGGCACATAAAAGCACCCACTACACTCTGAGTGGTTGGCGTTAGGAAGGGCATCCAGCTGTAGAAACTCTGCCAGATCAAGATTGGAGCCTGGTCCCACCATCTGGCTCGCCATCCCTCAATCAAATCGTCCAACCCATACTAGCATGAAGCAGACGTTAAATGATGATGATGATGATGATGATTCCAGCTATGAACATCCTAACTTTCTTTCAGATATAGTATATCTAGGGCCATATCCAATGTGTTCTGCCTCTTTTTAGGACAATATAGTGTGGTTCAAGGAAGATTTGACTGCCATTTCTAGCAGATTGATCAACCACATAGAGGTGTTGTAGTTAGCTTGCAGTTTTGATAGATACGTTTGAGTGAATGATTCATTTCATTGGTTGACCTTCATCTTACTTCCATACACAACATGGATTAAGTTTACCACACAAGAATTGGAACAGTTCCTCATACAGGCCTCTACACACTTTACCTCTACAATGTTTTACTTGTAGAACTTTGGCTGACCTGAGGGTATCATTATCATACAAGACACTTGCCCAAGTTGCTGTATAGTGGCATTGAACTCAAAACCACTTGGTTGCAAAATAGTTTGTTTAACTTGTATGTTTTCAATAGATTGAATCAACAGCCAAGCTTCAGTTCTTAATTAGCATTGCTTCTATAGTGATGTTGATTAAGTGACATCCTATAATTTACTAAGCATGAGAGAAAGAGGGATCACCATTTTGTATGTAATGACAAAAAAATAAGAATTTGTGAAATCATCATCATCATCATCGTTTAACATCTACTTTCCATGCTAGCATGGGTTGGATGATTTGACTGAGGTCTGGCGAACCAGATGGCTGCACCAGACTCCAATCTGATCTGGCAGAGTTTCTACAACTGGATGCCCTTCCTAACACCAACCACTCCGAGAGTGTAGTGGGTGCTTTTACGTGCCACCGGCACGTAGGCGGTAAGGGCAATGGCCACGATCAAATGGTGCTTTTTATGTGCCACCTGCACATATATATATATATATATATATATATATACACACACACAAATTATTAAGTTTGAAAACGGAGAGATCTAATGGATACAAATTATTTATTACTGAAGGTAATGCGTTAACATATAAGGTTAACTGAAGGAAAGCTTGTAACATCACATGAACATATTCTTTTGCAACCACACCTCCATGTAAATGAAGCAAATGTACATGCATACGAGTGCATATGTGAGTGGCCTGACCCAATGCTTGTCTTTGAATCGACAGACATGAGTGGCGCAAATTTAGAAATCTGTTCCTTTTTATAAGGGGTGAACTGGAAGCTTCTAGAATGTTCAAGAACTTTCTAGAAGGTTGAGGGAGATTACTCTCGTTAAATCCCTTTTCATTTTGCTTACCTGCTTGACTGCCAGGGTTCACTACGCTTCTCTTTTATTAATATTTATAAGGAAAGCTTTTAATGTCACAGTATCCTTTTGTTTTTAACAAACAAAATGTATCTGATATTAACTTGTTTTAGATTATTTCTAGTTGAATGCTATTATTTATGTTCTTATTTATTGAATGCCATTATATCAAATGGATCATACATTTTACACTTCTGCTTCAGTTGGTTTTGGATGTAAATAACATGTTTTTCCATTTACATATATATCCTCTGTCCTATACCAATTTAGTCTTGTAATAAGAATTGTAACAAAAATAGGACAAAAATCTCTAATTGGAGCCAAACTGGCCCATCTCTAATTAGTTCATTTTTGTTAGTAAAATGTTTCTCAAAGCATGTAGACGTTATAGGAATATGTATCAATTAAGCAAACTATAACCAGAAAGTTGGATCCAGTTTAGTTCATCACTGATCCACAGTCAATTATCCAAAAAAATCACATTGACCACTTCTTATAATTTTTCAGACTGATCAAGCACACAGAACGTTTACTGGAGGAGAAAGAGGAAAGATTATGTATCAAGGTACTTCAAACTTTGAAAAAAATGATGACTGTCGATATTGATTATGGGGAAAAGGTAACAATATGTTTTATATTATTTATCTATTTTTACATAGTCAGCAATTATATCATTGTTTTTTTTTTGTTGTTTTTTTTTCAACATAGCAAAGTATCCATGAAACATTCCATACTTTATGGTATACAAAATACCAGGAATAAGATATTGCATTGCATATCTTATTATCTTGGATGATTCCATCAGCATACTATATCTGCTAAAGCCATTTTTAAAAGTCTTCAATTGCCTCTATTAGTCACTTATATTGTCTATATATGTCTGGAAAACAATTACATTACTAACACTCATACTGTCTGTCAAAAAACTTATATAGACTTTGATTTTGTATAGACTTTAAGAATTACTAATTTTTCATCACTTTCTTCTTTATTTAGGAATTAAGGTATGTTAGACACATTCGGTATATAGACATAAGATTCATATTTCATGTTCTTTTTTCAGTGTGCTCAAAATTATACATTTAATCAGCCATAACTCTACTACTATCATGTTCTTTCCTTGGATGGTCTTATATCATGTTCAAATTCTTTAAATGACGGAACAGTATTTTTACAAAGTAAAGTCGATATAGAATTGATGAGGATAGTTTTCAAACAACACTGATTCCAATTTAAATTCAATTATATTTAATAATCTCAATTGTTGACAATAAAATTGTACTTAATCTATTAACAATAGAACTTGTAAAGGAGTGATTTACTCTAGCATTTTAGGGTTAGGGTTAGGGTTACAGAAGCTTAAGTTTGAATGTATCTTACAATTTATTTATCATATTTGATAGCAATTACAGGAAAATGGTGGTGGGTGTATTTCGAAAGCTCTGCTTAACCAAGATAGTAGCTTGAAATAATAGCAGATATATAATAGCTGGTGACATGTATATTCTAACGATGCAGTTTGATTAATTGGTTGCCAAGTAACAAGTACAGTTTTGTATTTTGTGCCTGGTCAGCAACAATTGAGCTGGCCTGTGATTACAGATGTTTCAGCTGTGACTATCCTACATTTCATTCAGATTATACCTCAGACTATAATCCAATATGTCCTGCCATTTTAAAGATAGCAGGTTACAATTTATGAAAGAATTTGTTATTTCTAGCAGGACCAATAACTATTTAGAGCCTCCCACATTGGCTCATAACAAGTATGATTATAAGAGAAGTCGAAGTTCTTTTGTTTTTGTTGAGCTGCATCTAAAACCATCAAGCATGTCACCCCTAATATGTACTTGTCAAAGAATTAAGTAAATTTCTAGTAATATTCTAAGGGTGATTCAATTGCTGATGGATGTAATGTAGGGATTCGTTGAGTTTATGAAAAGGATAATATAGAGACCTAATTATGTCTAGCTCAGTGCTGAGGAAGTTGGCTTGGGTCAGATTTATTTAATGGTAATATGTAAAACCTTGTTTCTAAGCCTATTAGTCATATGCAGGTTGGCCTCATATAATTTTAGTTATCTATCAATGTAGTACAAACCTCCATCTATACCCATGAAATGGGTCCTCAGGATGTGTAGAATACACAATCTGATATGATCACCAAGTTCCACAGAGCCATTTGCCCACATGCTAAATGGATCCAAATAGATCCATAGTGAAGTACCAAGATTTTGCTAGCATGTAAAATGATTTCAATGTCACCATCAGATATAGAAGTGAAGGATTTGGCAGGCATATGCTTCATTAATTAATGATTCATTAATAAGTGCATAGTAGTTTTGTAATGCACCTATAACTGAATTCGAGATTATCAATGGACTTATTTGAATAATGCAATTTAATATAAATTTGATTGTGATATGAAGGGTGATATAAAGAAAACGTGAAGGAAATATGAGACATTTACAAGGAAGATACATGGGGAAAATACATGCAAGATTTCATTAACAAATACTTAGAAAAGAAACACTTAAAAATATATGAAAGATGTGTGTGAATATGCATGTGTGAAAATCTCTGGAAACATAGATGGCAATGCACAAAGGTGGATGAAAGATGATTGGGATGTTGTGTAGAAGAGGGAAAATTATATTTTGTGAAGTGGGTAAAGCTAACAATGATTGAAAAAATGCAGAATGAGGGAAACCTGTGTAGGATAACAGTTTTGAAAGGTAGTTTTTTTTTTTAATTGTTATTGTATGATTTTATTATAATATTGTCTTAGTGTAGTGCATCTCTTTATTATCGATTTCTCATGATTATTAGAAGAATTTTTATTAATTCCAATGTTCTGCCATCATTTGTTTTTTATCTTGATTATCACTTGAGGTACAATGAATAATTAATTATTCATCCTTCATTAAATAGCCCCTAAGCCTTTAGTGATATTTTGTATTCATTTTTATTCATTTTTACTAACATACCCATGTGATTAAAAATTATGATAGTTTTACTAATGATGAAAAATGGCGCATCCAATGAAAACTGTGAGAAACCATTGATAAATTTCTTACCTAAAGGCTATGCACTTTTTATTAAAGGGAAAAATATATTAATTGACTTGCATGTGTAAGCAAAAACAGAGTATTGTAGTTGCTCATCTTTGCGTGTTTGCAAAATTACTAGAAAATGGCTGAACAGATTTTCACCAAATTTAGCAGAAATACTCATCGGGTGAGTGGCTCAAATTCATTATTTTGGTTTGATTATTTTCAAAACTGGCAGATGAGTGAATCAAAATGTTTTTTCCTTTGTTTATATAATTATAAACGATAAGCAGGAGAAATAACTCTTGATGTCATTTTTTTGAAATATGAATTCATCTGAGAATATATTTATTAAATAAAATTTTATTTTATCCTTGTGTGCTCACATGGTATGCATCGCCCCTCTGATGCCTTTTTTTTTTCATTCATAATTGCTTTTACATTTATGAAATTTTTGGCAAAACTATAATTTGGTACTCTTCCAAATTTGTTTGCTCACAATTTTCTAATAGATGCACATTTTTCAATGAAATTTTGCAGAGATATATTTTCAAGGGTGTAGATTCTGATTATACTGATAAAAATTCTGTTTAAAAAAAAGTATTTTTTTAGGAGTTTTGGACCATTCCCTGCTTACTTGATTTTGTTTCCTCATAACTCTCTTTGAAAAGCTTATTGTTTTGTCATTATGCAGAGATACATTTGCAAGAGTACTGAGTGTGTAATGCTAATGTTTCAAACATTAGAAAGCTGACAAAATGTGAAAAATACTAAATTACACAAATTGGTTATAACAAAAGCAGGGTGGGGTGAATGATCAAAAAAATCCTAGATAAAATTATATTTATGTTTCCCTTTTTAGTTTTATTTGAGAGATGTCGTCACACTTTGTTAGCAATAACTTTCCACAGCCCATCACTTTGACAGAGCTTCAATTCTGGATCAAGCAAAGATTCAAACTGACACTTGGCATCTTAGATATTCCCAGACACTCACAACCCTTACCATCTGGGTATTGCAGCTGGAGGAGCTTCTAGATTAATAATTTATAGCAGACTAGTGCTGGGAAGGAAAGCTCAGAGTTTCTTGGAGAAAATTCAGGGCATCAATGAGAATGTATTGGATGGTCTATTCTGGAAGATTTTCTCTGCTCAGAAACTATAGATAAGTTTTAGAAATCATTGGACTGACCATGCTACCTAGGGTCATTGCCATTTCAAGATAAACTCAACAGATACAAAACTCCTATCAATTGGGAAGTCTGAGACACATACAGAGCAATGAAACTATTCTTCATGCATTCAGGTCTAAGCATTACTAACTTTTGGGTTTATGTTGAGCAACAGCAGGAGTGACTGTGTGGTAAGTAGCTTGCTAACCAACCACATGATTCCGGGTTGAGTCCCACTGCGTGGCATCCTGGGCAAGTGTCTTCTGCTATAGCCCCGGGCCGACCAATGCCTTGTGAGTGGATTTGGTAGACGGAAACTGAAAGAAGCCTGTCGTATATATGTATATATATGTGTGTGTTTGTGTGCCTGTGTTTGTCCCCGATGCTGGTGTGTTTATGAACTTAGCAGTTCGGCAAAAATAGACTGTTAGAATAAGTACTGGGCTTACAAAGAATAAGTCCCAGGTCGATTTGCTCGACTAAAGGCGGTGCTCCAGCATGGCCACAGTCAAATGACTGAAACAAGTAAAAGAGTAAAACTGATGTTATATGTACAAAGGATCCTGTTGTCAACTGAGTTTATCATGAAAATTGGTTCTCTACTTTCCTTTAATCAAGGAGGAAAGACAATGTTGCCCTTCTTATGGCTACAGGGAATGAGATTGTGTAATAGACATGACAGAAAGGACTGAAAACTTACACTTTCTTCTTCTGTCAAACCATCATTTATTTATTTTTTTTTTTTTTTTTAGATTTTACATGGAAAAGAACGTGAAGATAGAGAGAAACTGTGGGAGGTGAGGGGAGCCCTCTTCTAGTAAATTTTATAAAAGCTTGTTGTTGATGGTATCAGACTCAACACAGGCGAATATACAGCATGCAGCTGTAGATAAGAGAATGCCTACAGATGTGTGTTGGCAGTCAGGGTGATTTGGGATCTGTGACTTCATTGAGCAGCTGAAAGTGGTGGTCCTCCTCTCTTGAAACTCTATTTCTCTCTCTCTCTCTCTCTCTCTCTCTCTCTCTCTCACACACACACACACACACACACACACCACACACACACACACACAGAGTGTACACTTTTTAACTCATTTTAGTTTGTTTGGGGAGGGAGGGTCTGGCACCTATTCTCTATATAAACCCATACACTTTTTGTAACTTTCATAAATCACCTTGGTGACAATTATCATCATCATCATCATCATTCATACAAGCTTTCTCAACTCACCATTATTTTACATTACACTTATGATTACTCTCAAGACTTCAGCTACTACTACTATTATTTTTTTATGGCAACCCCTCCCCTCCCAACCCTGCCTTTTTCTTTCTTTCCCCCTTTATCATATTAGAGTTGTCAAGGTTTCTTAGTTCAAATATAGCGTAATGCACATTTAATAATAACCAGCCTGAATGTCTGTATCACTGAGCTTTAGATGTGAGCAAAGAGACACTATTTGATCAGATGTAAATAACAGTTCGATTGATAGAAAGTGAAATTCATTTTGTCATAGCTGAGACAACATCCCAACTAGTGGCATTTTTCCTCCAAGACCAGAAGATACTTCAGACTCCAACAACAGTTATTGATACTTCACAAAGCTCAGTAGAGGCTCTCAGCAAAGTATTGCTTACATATATATGGAAAGGTGTTGCTGCACATGCAGACAACCTAGACTGCAATACATCGCTCAATTTATTACTCTTTTACTTGTTTCAGTCATTTGACTGCAGCCATGCTGGAGCACCACCTTTAGTCGAGCAAATCGACCCCCAGGACTTATTCTTTGTAAGCCTAGTACTTATTCTATTGGTCTCTTTTGCCGAACTGCTAAGTTACAGGGACGTAAACACCACAGCATCGTTTGTCAAGCGATGTTGGGAGGAAAAAAAACACAGACACACAAACACAGATACGGCGGGCTTCTTTCAGTTTCTGTCTACTAAATCCACTCACAAGGCTTTCGTCGGCCTGAGGCTACAGTAGAAGACACTTGCCCAAGGTGTCACGCAGTGGGACTGAACCCAGAACCATGTGGTTGGTAAGCAAGCTACTTACCACACAGCCACACGGATAAACCTTATCTGCTTCCCCCTTTACACCTTACATCATGACACTGTGATACACGATCCCTATTGATCGTTTTTTTCTTTTGTTTGTTTCTTTTTTTTTCTCCTTCTTTCCCTTTTACGATCCCTTTTGATCGAAAACCACTGTAACTAGAGAGTTAATCACCAGCTATATATATGTATATATATATATATATATATAGCTGGTGATTAACTCTCTAGTTAAAGTTTCACTTTAAACCAAGTATCTAGTGTATGAACAATGACTTCATATCATCGCTTAACGTCCGCCTTCCATATTGGCATGGGTGGGACAATATTATCAGTGGATCATATAGCTGAAAAAGAAGAACACACACATACATAAACGCATGCATGCACACACCCACACAGACACGTCTATCTTGGATAGTCTTAGTTACAAAACCAAGGGAGACCACTTCCCAGTTACGTACACAATACATTTTGATACAGAGTTGATATATTTTTTGAGTAACTACTTTGCAAGCGAGTGCTGATCTGTTTTCGTTTATACTTCAGTATTCACCCCTGATGAGTTTCTGAGAGAGTCTGAAATGGAGGAACTCACCTCATATAAACTCTCATATAAATTCAACTAAAATTGTTGCTGAATTTCTTAGCTGTTAATCCAGTTTCCCTAGGCAACTTTTTTATCAAACATTTGCCTGGTTAATTGATTAATAATTAAACCTAAGGTGGTGAACGGAAACATACATCTGGTTAAGACTTAGGCTGGCATTATTCTTGTGCAGAGCGGACCATGAATTCTACAGAAAAGGTTTCATTTTTATTTTTGAAGAGGAGGTAACTCTCATAGCTTTAAAATTAACAAGGGAGGTAATAGGTAAGAGAAAGTAAAAAATACATCGTAGAATGTTGAATTTTAGAAGTATGCATACGTTGATAAATGTAAGGATCGAGTGTGGGTTGAAGTGGATATCACATATTACCAAGTGAGATGTAATATATGATAACATATGTAAAGCATAAAGCTCACTGATAGGTCAGGATGGTGTGGAAACCCCAGCAGGATTGGAAATACAATCTGAGAAAGGGTAGAAACACCCCCCTCGGAGAAGACAAGTCATCTGTACTTGGAGAAGAGGCAGGTACCACCACTTTATGCAGACACTGATATGAACCTACAACTTCTTTCAGGCTGTGAATTTTGGATAAATATTTCATTGTATGAGTACTTGCATGCATGTTTGATAGTACAAGTGGAAAGAATGATTGTATGAATTTTGAATTAAAATATATATGTTAACATACACACACGTCATCTAATTAATTTCATCCAAATTATTTCATTTAATTTTATCTTAATTTCAAAGATATTAAGTTACATCTTTATAACAGATTCAGTTTGTAGTTGGTTTGTTCCTTCTCGAGCCCTGCCTGGCTCATAAGGGCCGGTTTCCTTGGCGTATAGGTTCCCCACTTGGACAGGACGCCAGTCTGTCGCAGGTGAGCTGCAAGATGCAGGAGGAAAAAGTGAGAGAAAGTTGTGGCGAAAGAGTCAGCAGAAGTTCGCCATTACCTTGTGCTGGAGCCGCGTGGAGCTTAGGTGTTTCGCTCATAAAAACACACATCGCCTGGTCTGAGATTCGAACCCACGATCCCTCGACCGCGAGTCCACTGCTCTAACCACTAGGTCATGTGCCTCCACAACATTGGTGGTGTTATTTTTGAAAAGTAACAGTTGTTACCACCTCACTGTGTTTGTTCCATACAGAACACTGTTACTACTCTTTTTAACTCCAGGAGAACATCTCTTCCAGCTGGTTAACAACACACTATCTGTGTCCGTTATATTGCAAACAAGCGAGTGAACAACTCCCATCTAGCGCTGACAGGAACCAATACACCAGCTGGAGGAGATGTCCTCCTTTGGCTAAAAAGAGTAGTAACAGCATTCTGTAAGGAACAACCATGTTGAGGTGGTAACAATATTACTTTTCAGTAGAGTTACTATTTGCATCTTGTATAGAGATTTTAGAACTAGCTACTTTGCTTGCTGGTGTTTATATATATATATATACCTAATACCTGTGAGTTGTGTTATAGTGAATCAATAGAATTTCCTCATCTCTAGTACCCTAGGATGACTATCTTATCTCTGACACCACTGCTCATTATTACTTTTAAATTAATTTACCAATATTGTTTAAGATAATGTATTTCAAAATCTCTTTACATAAATTAAACTTGCTTGGTTTACACCCATCTTGTCTGCAATATAGGAATGGCATGACAAATTTAGATTAATATATAATGGCATGGTTTAATATATATCAAGATGACTTAACATAGATCAAGTTGACTTCATGTGTATTCACTTAGATTAATACTTATTGAAATGGCTCGATGATTCAAATTATTTTGTAAGTACCATGAGATTTAGCATTTATTAGAATGGTTTAACATACACAAAGACAGTAATTTCCAGACTGTCAACTTCATTTTGAGAGTTTATATATTACAATACACATATGCATGTGCAGACACACACACGCACGCATGCATGCATGCACATACAATTTCAATTCGTTCAATTATTAATCGTCGAGTATCGTATTCCTGAGTATTTACTGGATTTTAACTAGTAATCTTTAGTTGTAAACTAATAGTTGTAATGTTTGTATCCACTATGCCATTAGCACATGAGGATTTGAGGAGGCACATGGCCTAGTGGTTAGAGTAGTGGACTTGCAGTCGAGGGATCACGGGTTCGAATCTCAGACCGGGCATTGTGTATGTTTATGAGTGAAACACCTAAGCTCCACGCTACTCCGGCAGAAGGTAATGGTGAACCTCTGCTGACTCCTTCGCCACAACTTTCTTTCACTCTTTCCTCCTACATCTTGCAGCTCACCTGTGACGGACCAGTGTCCTGTCTAGGTAGGGAATCTATACACCATGGAAACCTGGAAACCGGCCCTTATGAGCCAGGCATGGCTCGAGAAGGAACAGACAGACATGAGTATTTGGATCAGACTTCTACTTTGTTATTTATAAACAAAGGTTCCTGATTTGAGTTCAATCTGGAATCATGTTCAATCTAACACAACTTATGATAATTACAGATCAAAATTTTGTGCAGATTAAATATTGTACATATTCACTCTAAAAATGAAGTTAATAATTTTAAAAATTATAATCATCATCATCATTTAGCATCCGCTTTCCATGCTAGCAATTTGTAATTACATCAGAATGACCTAAAATAATTTGGTGAACATATTAGTAAATTACATATGCATGAATTATAAAATGAAAACAAGTTACTATGTGTGACTTGTGCTTGGGTGTTATGATTTGTAGATAATTCCAGTCAGAAGGTGGTGAGCTGACAGAAAAGTTAGCACACCGGACAAAATGCTTAGCAGTATTTCATCTGCCGTTACGTTCTGAGTTCGAATTCTGCCAAGGTCAACTTTGCCTTTCATCATTTCGGGGTCAATTAAATATGTACCAGTTACACACTGGGGTTGATGTAATCGACTTAATCCGTTTGTCTGTCCTTGTTTGTCCTCTCTGTGTTTAGCCCCTTGTGGGTAGTAAAGAAATAGGTATTTCGTCTGCCATTACATTCTGAGTTCAAATTCTGCTGAGGTCAACTTTGCCTTTCATCCTTTCGGAGTCGATAAATTAAGTGCCAGTTATGCACTGGGGTCGATGTAATCAGCTTAATCCCTTTGTCTGTCCTTGTTTGTTCCCTCTATGTTTAGCCCCTTGTGAGCAATAAAGAAATAAGATAATTCCAGTCAGTTGTGTAGGAGTTGATGCAGAGGTTCTATATGTCTATCCAATCATCTGATTACTGTATTTAGAAAGAGCTGACCTGTCATCATTGAGGCATATTTTCCTTAAATTCAGAGCATTAAGTCTATGGTCTGCATTTTGATGATAATAAAATGTTCTTGGGAAAAATTTGGTGGTCGCTTTTTTATTTTTTTTTTAGCTATATTGATCAAGAAGAGTGACTATATAGAAACTTCTATCACTCATTTGTTAAGTTTAATTATACACTAGCAGTATAGCCCAGCGTTGCTCGGGCTTGTTTTCTTTTTGACCCTTTAGAATTGGAATTTTTGAAAAGTAAAAATTTTGCATTATGTAGCTTGTTATTCTCTTTAAGTGAACATTTTTCGGGTTGAAATACACCGAAAAATGGCAACACAGCAGTCAAAAAATCGTAAAAAAAAGGGGGTTTTCATAGAAAAAAAGCACCTTTTTGATGTAAATAATTTTTGCTGTTAACACGGTCCGATTTGAATTTTTTTCTTCTACGGAAGGAAGAGCAAACCTATCATACTCTCAATTTTGGTCAACTTGTGCGGCAGGGTCTCGGAGGAGATAGTGTTAGTTGAAGGCTACCAAACCTGCCATACACAGACAACTTCAGCTTTATATATATAGAGATGACAATAAATGAGCTGTGGATAAAGATTTGTTTCAACTGGAAGACAAAGTAGCTGTATAAAGAGTTATTATATGTAAAATGTGAATAAAAGGTTTAGTTATGAGTTGATCAAGCAAATAGGTTTGGAAAGATGTCTATGACAGGATAGAATTGTAATGGATACAAGGTGACACTTGTTTACATTTGGCTTCTTCTCACAGAACCGTTTGAGCAAATCACTGATGGTTTATTATCTTTACATTCTTCCCTTTCCATTCTATGTCATGTAGTTCTAGGCTTTTGAAGATGTGGAATAAAAATCCACTACTTAAAAGATTGCATCTGGTCTTTCCTAAGACTATACAACAGGTATGTCATTATTTGTGGCCTGAAAGTTGTTTGCAGTGCCTCACCTTCATTGGGTGATATTGACTCACATAGTCATATGCACATTAAGAAGTTTTTGTCATTTCATAATCTTGTGTTATTACCTCACTAATCTTAGTGTGGTTGCATTGGCTTAGTGGTTAGGGTGTTGGACTCATGATCATAAGATTGTGGGTTCAGTTCCTGGACCGGGCGACATGTTGTGTTCTTGAGCAAAACACTTCATTTCATGCTGCCCCTATCTACTCAGCTGGCAAAAATGAGTTATCCTGTGATGGACTGGCATCTCATCCAGGGTAAAATATGTACACCATGGAAACTGGGAAACCAGCCATATGAGTTTGTACGACTCAGAAAGGATCTTTATTATGTATGAATTAGCTAGACATTCTACCAAATTTGTCTATGAGGATGCTCCTTATATCTCCTTCTTTTATTTTAATATGCTGCCTTAGTTTTTGTTAACTGTTTCTGGCTAGAAATTATAAATGGCAAGAAACAAATCCCATGTGTATGTGTGTACAGATTTTATATTGATATATATTAATTAAACAAGAAAGTATCCAGAAGCTGGAGAAATATTCTTTATTACTCATCATACTCTTAACACTTTCATTCTTCACAGAATTCTTCAAAAATTGCAGGCTGTTGTGTATAAGATGTAGACTGATTCTTGGCAATTGTCAGGAATTCAAATTAAGCTTGGACAAAAAATGTGTTTTGGGAGTGCCAGTTAAGCTGTTTGACCTCTTATTTGTTATTTTGAATCATTGTCTGTGTGTATGTGTTAATGCTTAAACAAAGGATGAATTAGTCTGTGGGGAAGACTGGTCTTTGAAGCAGTTTGCATAACGTCTTTGTCCAAAAGCGCCATCTGTCCATTACTTTTAGTGTATGTAAAGGGATGTCAGCTGTTTCTTGAAGAAAGAGACCAATAGATTTCTGGGATGGTTGCTTTCAGGACAAGACTATCCAGATAGACATATGTTAATTATGCGTATATATCATTGTTTAATGTCTGTTTTCTATGTTGATGTGTGTGTGTATAAATCAGTAACAATGTACAGTAAGATTCATGATGGTAGAATCCAAGGAGTATAAAGTTCCAATGCTTATTTGAGGTGTTTGTACTTGCTATTCTCTTACCTTTTTTTTTTTGTTTACATTGTTTTAGTAATTACTTTTTGATGACAAAAAACAAGCACACATATTCATGCATACATAATCACCTTCCATACACACACACACAGACACACACACACACACACACTATAACTATACAGAATATTTCTTACTTCATGAGCTGAGATGGTTTGCATATTGATCTGAGTAAACATTATGAAACTATTAATACACTAACATAAGCATGAAAATGATTATGTTCTATATATCAAAATATATTTGTTTGTTTTAAGTATAGATTTAATGTGAAATGAACCCTGGAGTATTTTCATGCTGTGTATTTGTTGTGTGTGTGTATGTTTGTGTGTGTGTGTGCATGCATACACAGCTTTTTGCTGTCAGATCATTTGACTGTATATTTAGATGTTTTCTCTAATGTTAACCAAATATGGTTAGCACTTAGTTTTTGTCAAGCAAAATCAAACAAGGAAAGCTATGTTCCTTACTCAAATGTATAATGATTGTTGTAAGATTTAAATTTATGATTATGCAATGTGTTCCTCAATATCTCAAACTTTCAGCTATTATCTTGCTTTTGTAAAATGAACATATATCTAATGTATGTGTATATGTGTTTGTGTATGTCTATAGATGTTTTTCAGCAACAATTTAATGACACATCACTTCTACACTTCTCTAAACATTCACCTGTGAGACTGGAAAAGGTCTGCAGTGCTTGGAGATCCTTGAAACTCCTTAACAAACCACTGTAATCATCTTTTGTAAATTGATAAAATCTTATCTTATGAATGTCTTATGTGTGTGTGAGTGTGTAAGATGTGAGGTTATATTAGATATAATTGTTTCATTAAATATATGTTTCCTTGATTTAAGGAATCAATGTCACTTTTCCAGTGCAACCACTAAACTGCTTCTGTAAAAAATGTTGTTTTCATAAGCTGTTTCATTATTCCAATGCCATGCATGTAGAAAGGGTTTTTTTTTTTTGTCAATTTCAAAAACACTCAATTGAACTGTTGTATTAGTGTCCCTTTATCCCTTATCTTCCCAACCTAGTCATTACCTATCCTATCCTTCAAACTAATAAACTGTTATACACCTTTCCTTTGCTGCCCATCGTAAGGTGGACCTGAAGGCACTTAATAAGACAGAGCTTGATGACCACAGACGGGTAAGCTATTGTTGTGTGTTAGCCTACTTTTGGATGCATGTTATAATCCTCCCAAATATTATTTTATTGTTAATGTTTGTTTTGTTTTTTTTTCATTTCCCCTTACAATCTTCTACGTAAATCTATTGCTGCATCTTTCTTAATTATCCCATGCTTATTTATCAAATAGTCAATTACACACCTGACTCCATCTGCCAGTTCTATAATTTAGCTGAATAGAAACAAAAATTGCTAACTTTCACTTAAGATTAATTTCTACATCTCATCCTGTTCCCAGACAGAATATCACTGTTACTAAAGTCATACTTTTTATCATTCAGTCTCAAATTGTTTCAGAAAATTTACTGAAAAAGAGTTTGTGGGGTTTTTTACATTTTTTTTTTCCTTTTATGTTTTGGCATTTTTTTATGGTCAATACCATTTCATTAAAAAAAAATGAATCTGTTGCATTGTTTATTATTCAGCTTGCAGTCTTGTGAATTCTCAATTTATATTCTTAGCTGAAATTACCTTATTCATTCCTTTGCTTTCTTTTCCTCTGGGTTTGATAAATACCAGGCATATATATATATATATATATATATATGAATCATGGTTTGTAGTCATTCAAAAGAAAGTAAGAAAATGGTTATATAACATTTAATACAAAATTATTATCTGCAAAAAATCAAACATAGTCCCTTACAGCTGTTTCAATTAAGCCTAATAGATTAAACAGCAATTATTTTAATCATTATATTAGTCAAAATCTCTTCAGAGAGGTGGAAAAAAGATATACTGTTAGATCTTTTAAGTGTTGTATTTTAAAATCATCACAGCAGACTCAGTATATAGTCTGAAGCTGACTTGAGTATATACATATATGTATATGTGTATTTATGTGTGTGTATCTGTGTGTGTGTGTGTGTGTGTGTGGTAATAAAATGCCTACAGCTAGCTGGATGGATTCTCTGAACTTTCAAAACAAGAGAAAAGGAGACATTGATGATCCTTTGGAGGACATACATTCTCAGCTGCTTGGACTACTGCTCCCAACTATGGTCATCACACACTGTAAAATCCATGGTGAAACTCAAAGCAATCCAACAAAGCTACACTGAGAAAATCGTCTCGATGCAACATATCAGCCACTGGGAAAGACTTAGAGAATTAAAACTCTTTTCCCTGGAACAAAGGTGGGAAAGATATACAGTAATATACATCTGGAAAATCCTAGAAGGCCTTGTACCAAACTTTGGCATTGAAAGTTATTCAGACTGCAGAACGGGGCACCACTGCATAGTGCCAAAGATCTTAACATCACCATCAAAATACAGGACAGATATTGCAACACCTTGGGCTTCAAGGGCCCACAGCTCTTTAATATCCTTCCAAAATGCTGGAGAGACCTGCATGGTGTGGATGTAAGTGTCTTTTAAAAAAAACTGGCTCTCTTCTTGTCAAGGGTTCCAGATGAGCCTACCTCACGGCAGGACACACAGATGAGGGCAGCAGCATCAAACTCCCTCATTGACCAGCTGCCACAAATCAGAGGAAGTTTCAAATAGTGGTGTAGCTCAGTCAACGGTGGTGCCTCAGCATGACTGCAGCATTGAAGCTGAAACATTTTAAAATAATTTAGATAATTAAATATATGTATGTGTATGTATATGTATGTATATGTATGTATATATATATATGTATATATATATGCATATATGTGTGTGTATATGAATATATATATATATACAAATTGAGATAGGGGTTGTAAATGCAACCCTCTATGGGATAACGTATATCCAATATACTGCTAGTGAAGTACCCAACAAAGTTAATACATAAATGTTAATGATTGCGATGCAATCAATTCATTTACTGTATTTACCATAAATTACTAATACAAGATAAGAAAATGGAGAAATACATCTAAATCAAATATCAATTACCAGATAGAGTATATATAAAAAAGAATATAAATACAAGTAAATATAAATATAAGTATAAATTAGATCTTACAGCTGTTTCGTCCATGTCGATAATTATGTCTCATTTTACCAAAAGGGCTAATATTGGTAAAATGAGACATAATTATCGACATGGACGAAACAGCTGTAAGATCTAATTTATACTTATATTTATATTTACTTGTATTTATATTCTTTTTTATATATACTCTAATTATTATACAACATTACTCTTTTATGTACACTTTTTTAAGTACATTCCTTTATGTACACTAATTTGTTCTGCTTTTTATATTTAACCCTGCAGTCTCTTATGTGGTGGTTTAATAAAGTATGTGATTGAGTATTATCTGGTAATTGATATTTGATTTAGATGTATTTCTCCATTTTCTTATCTTGTATATATATATATATATATATATATATATATGTATATATGTGTCTACGTATGTGTATATATATATATGTATATTTATGTGTGTGTATGTATATGCATATGTATATATATGTATGCATATGTATTTATATATATATATGCATATACGTATATACATATACACATGTATATACATACATATATATGGAAATATATATATATACATATATATATGTGTATATATTTTTGTATATATGTATATATATATTTTTGTATATATGTATATATATATTTTTATATATATGTATGTATGTATATGTGTGTGTGTGTGTGTGTATATACTTGTATATATATATATATATATAGGTATGTATGTATATATGTATATAAATGTATACAAATATATTTATATATGTATGTGGTGTGCTAGAGAGACAACTGCACTGGTATGGTCATGTGGTGAGAATGGATGAGGATAGCTGTGTGAAAAAGTGCCACACCGTAGCGGTTGAGGGAACATGTGGAAGAGGTAGACCCAGGAAGATCTAGGATGAAGTGGTGAAGCACGACCTTCAAACATTAGGCCTCATGTATATATGGGATTTAGCTTGATCAATGATATTCCCTTCCTGATGAAATTTGCCTTTTAAAAGAAATTGATATTTTGAAAAGTATTTTTTATTGTAGAAAGCCCTATCTAGAGCTACAATATATGTGTCAGCTTTTTTAAAAAACAGAAAAAAATGTGTTGTGTAAAGATGCTAATATTTCAATGAAAATCTTTTGAATTTCGAGGATAGTTTATGTACATTTCAAGTTTAATCAACAAGAAGATTGTAACTATTTTTACCAGATGGAGTCTAGTGGTAACATTTGACATGTGCACTTAATGTTGTCTGTGGTAGCTTTAACCAAGGGGAAATTATGGGATATTATATTCATTAAACCATTTTATTTGAATTTTTCAGTGTCTTGTAGTTTTATTTTTAAGTCTTTTTGTTTTAATTAATCAAAATTTATGAAATATAATATTGCAGTTTTAAAAACGATTTTGTTTGTGACATCCATATGTATGTCTAAATATCGTACAGAAGTTGCAAAAATTAAATCCTGAATTTATTTTTTGTATTTTCTTTCTAAAAACATATTTGAGAATACTGCTGAAAATCTTTCATAGTTCTTCAGAGGGCTTCTCAAATCTGAGTAATGATCCAAGTTCAATTAATAATACCAAGTGAATATTTCTAGCATATAAGTCAAATAATATTACATGCAGCTGAATCTAACTTTCAGGTCTGTGTTTTGAACTTTCAGTGTATCTATTTGTTTATTTAACATAAAGTCGTTGTATTATATTTGTGTTTGTGTTCTTTATAGAAGCCATTGTTTTTCTTTTTGCGCATTTGTTTTGTTTCTATGAAACATTAGGTTTTGTTATGAAATGCACATTTTGAATGTTGTTTGTTGTTTTATTTAGGTTGTTTTTTATTATTATTTGTTATCAACTTAGAATTTCTGCTTGCATTGAAAAATATGTTTTCTAAACGAATAGATTTCTGTTTTTACTCTAAGCATTAATTTAGACTATGCAAATATGAAAACATAATTCATAGAAATAAGAATTCAGTTATTTACAGTAGATCCTGTTGTGTTTTCTCTTAAATTTAATTTGGAAACGGGTGAAACACATTTTCTTCTATTTTTCTATATTCCACACACGGCTTTAGCTGCTATCATTTTTGTACCTATAGTTATTACTGAAAAATATAAGTTTAATATCTATCATTATTTTCTCTTATTTTATAGATTATTTCAATGTGCTTTTGTTTTTCTTTTTTTTCTTTTTACACTGAAAGCAATAACTGTTTATGTACAAATATTATCTTCAGAATTTTTGCATCTCATATTATTTACTGCAATATAAATTTTGTTGTATTTATTTATTATATTGTTAGGATCCAAAGAATTCTTTTTTTACTTTAAAATTTTAGAGGTTTCTATCCTGTTTTTTTTTTTTTTTCTGTATCATAGTTCTATGGTTTGAGTACAAACTGATTTAATCTAATAATGGAAGTACTGTTGTAATTAAGATTAAGTGACAATAATGCTTATGATCAACTAGTAAACAGTAGTGTATTTGCATATGAATTCCTTAAATTTAGTTTTAAGTAAAAATTGATATCTTGTATGTGCTTGACACGAGATTTTATTTGAAATTGTGTTGAAACTAAAGCATGTATCATGATAAATTCATGTACACTTTTATACCCACTTCTCTCCCCACTACCCCCCTTCATATACATACACTAGTATATATTATTAAGTATAAAATGTCTTCATTCTGAATTTATAGCCTGCTACTGATAGTCTACTCCACTGTACCTCCGAGGTGTTAAGCTAAAGTACCTCTGTTTTAAGTGTTATTTAAAATTAGTTTTATCAACAACATATATTTCTTGTCTTTTATTTCAAATTTGGTTTCCTAATTGTCCATGAATGTCCACCTCTCTAAGGTTTCGGTTATTAAGTTTGCATTATAATTAATATAGAATTTTCATTTCAGCTTGATTTTTAAAATATTTTAAAAATTCTATTGCTTATGTCATAGGCTGTATTGGTTGATGTTGCTGATCATAACTTTACACAAAATAGTATTCTTATTTAAATAAAAGATTAAATAATGCAGTAGTTAATAAAGAATACTGTAATAAATCTTATAATAAAAGAAATCATTACTATTGTTATTTAGCCAGAAAAGGGTGATTGAAGCTAAAGACTTTTGTGAGTCTTCTGACACTGGTGAGGCTGATATGATTGACATCCAACTTCAACTTTTCTATGATGATGTTAGTAGCAGACAGAAACATAAGCAGTGTTGGAATTTCAGAGGGATATTGTACTGGGGAAGAAAGATTGCACTCGCTTAGAATACATCTGCACATGTATATTTTGCAGTTTTAAAGAATAACATTCTTTGTGAATAATCATGAAAGTGATGCCCTATAAACTAGTACCTGTGTGACACTGTTCCTTGTCAAGCACATTTAACTCTTGCTTGTTCACTTTAGTTGCAAATAGATGTCCTAAAAGTCACAGCTTTAGCTTATGAAATCAATCAGTCTGTATAACATTGCACATTTTATCACACTATTTATATACTACTAGTTGCACTATCAATATACTAATTCTATAGAATATTCCCCTTAATAGAGAGTTATTTAAAATGACTTGACTCTGAACATATGTACCTGCTACACAATCCCATTATCACAGTGAATAACATTTTTATGACATGAATACATGAAGCTAAGGAAAATTGTACCATGAAGCTTTGTTTGGGATGCTTACAACCAATTATTGTCCTGTGTTTAACTTTGTATTGTAAAGAATGAGATAAAGTGAAGGTGCTCTTTTAAACTTCAAAAACAAAAATTGCAAACATTATTTTAAGTAAAATTTTAAAAATTGATTTAATCTCAGCTTAGTCATCGAATCTATGATAAAGGAAAGTAATTATGTGGTCATTATAATGGCAAATCAGATAACAAGACAATCACAAGATATCAACTGACCATCAGAAAAAAAATTACCTTAGATAAGAGAGAATGAGATAGTACCCAGATCAAATAGGCTCTGTATGTAATTAATGTTGTCTGCCACAACTCAGATATGTTTGTGATTACATCCATATCTATTTTCCTGCTTGTTTAAACAGGAAAAGTAATAAAAGACAAGACAGGAACAAGACATTATATAAATATAGAACAGTTATTTTAAATCCTATTTGTTTAGTTATATGTAGAGCAAGACAAATGATACTGGCCCTTGGGGAATTGTTTTATATCTATTTTGGCCATGTTGAAGAAATTTTTAGTATCGTGTTGCTTCATTTAACTCATTTACTTCACATTAAGTCATAGTGCTAAATAATCTTTATCCTTTTGGCATCTAGTTGATTATTAGCTCATCTGTAGTGATATGTATACTTAGCACTACTTATTTCTCTAGTTTGCTGCAAATGCAGCTATTTTATCTGAGAAAACAGAACAATACTCAGATGGATATTATGCTAAAAGTTTAGTAATATCTTCTGCTCTGAACTAAAGAGAATTAACAATTCTAATAAAAGCGTATTTATAACCTACAATGGAAATATTGAATAAATGAATGCAAAATATTTCAATCGTCTATTTCCTATACAATGTAAAATACTGCAATTCTTGTTTCCTTGAAAACCAATATTTCTTCCTCAAAATCTTCCGTATTCGATATTCATTGAAACAAACCATTTGTGGATGCTTTCCTATAGCATGGTTTTCATAGCAGACTGTCATATAATAGAATGAATGTTTACTTTTAGCAACCTTGCATGAAAGATGTTTCTGTGTTCTTTTGAGAAAATATCTCCAGCTCCACTGTCAGACCATGATCATCATCTTGTTTTCTAGTAAAAGTGTCTGATATCCTTATTTATTGGTTTTTAAAACTTCAAGGAATGTATGGCTAATTCTGTCATTTGTATTTGTTGATCCTTCAAATATTTCTGCCATTTCAATTCAATATCTTTCTGTAGTTGTTGATAAGTTTACATATGTATAAATAAACTTGCATGCTTATATCAAGTTATAGATTATCAATGGACTTGCTTACAAGTCCATCACTTGTGTCATACATTATACTCAACTTAGTATAATGACAGCTCTACATAGCCCCTTCACTTCAGTGTACATTAGTAAAATAATAAATTTCTTTCTGATCTAATATTTGCTGATATTAAGTTGGTTTATTATGTTAAACTTTTCATGAAATAACATCTTTCACTTTCTTTTATGGAGTTGAATAGTATCTTTCATTTTCTTAATAGTTCAGGTGTGCAACCTGAAGTCATCAAGTTATTTTGTCAGTCAGGTGTTGTTCCTAAAAGCTTGTAACAGTTTAAGGTCTTAATAGTTTAAGGAGAACTTTTGCTTTCAGATTAAAGTAATATGCAGAGTTATATATAGCTTATTGCTAAGGCAAATACCACATATTCCTAAGCTATTAAGGTACCTAAATTGCTCCAAATTTAACTATTTTACATTAATTTCCCTAATTTTTCAACTTCCATGCAAACTTAGTGAGTTCAGCATTGTATCTTCTGATGATCAGTGCTACTACAAGCTCATTTCTTTCTACCAATGTTCCACCTATTCTTACTTGATGAACTTTTATAAGAAATTTCCTAACATGCCTAATACTATCTAACAGTGCTAGTCATGTGATCAGCAAGAAGAAATACTCATTATACATGCATAGTGGGTAGGTGGGTATTTGTGGGTGTATAGACAGGTTATTTTTTTTTCCTTTCATATAGATTATGTGCAACTGATCTGGGAAACTAAATGTGTACACTTGTACACATATTTACAAAACCAAAGACACATACAAAACATTGAGATGTATTTAAGTGAAAATTTCCTCTGCTTAAGAAAGCTTAAAATTCTGCTCTCCAATTTCTTTGACACCAAATATTTTTCCCGACAATTATGGTTTGCTTTATATCTTTCTTCCTTTTCACTCCTATTTAGAATGGAATGTTTTGTAATCCTTTTGCTCATGGTCTGCATGATACATATCTCAATTTTACATCTGCTATTCTTAAACATCTTTTGTAGCCTTTCAAAAGAAGACATGACTTTTAATCTAGAGAAGGAGTTAAATATTGTCTTCAATATTAAACTCTAAATTGCTATTGGATGCCTGTCTTTCCTCCTCTTCAAACCATTGATCCGTTCAATTTTCAGCTTGTTTCTTCTTTAATATTACTGCTGCAGGAGTACTGTCTGCTATAATTAGTTCCTATTTCCTTCATATTGCATAGTTCCTATGTCTTTTATATTGTATAGTTCCTTTTCCCCATATATTGCATTTGAATTCAGATTAATACACCCTCTTCAGATGGGTAACTTTAAGATGGGGTAGCTGTAGAGAATTGGTTTTATTTCCTGCTTTCTCTGCTTGTCATGGCATGTCTGATTATACCTGCAACAAATATTTCTATTCATGTGGGTTTTCTTTTTTCTTTTTATATTTGTTATATAATAATTATTTTAATAATGTGTTAGTGTATTTGTATTTTGAGGTTTAATTTCATCATGTTGCACTTAGCAATATTCATTTTTTTTTCTTTTTCCAACATTATGGGTAAGAAAGACCTCATTAATATTCCAAGCTTTTAAAAAATGTTGAAAATTATATCTTAATTTAATACTTTATTACTCAGTTTTTTCCTTAAAATTCAATAAATTTTGGCAAATGCTGACTACTCCTACATAGGTATTTTAATTAAATCTGAATTTCGTTCTTCTCTATATATTGACCCCATATTGACTGAAACAGCCATTTACATGTAAACTTTAATTTGATGAGATACTCACATCCATAGATTATGAGAGGAAATTTATTAAAAGGTCAGCAAAGAAAATATTTATTTGTAATGGTTCTTCAGAATTTTTCAAGTCATTCTACACAGTGTCTATTGTACTGACAACTTCTGTTATAATATAATATTTACAATAGTAAACATTAATCACTCTTAATGCCAGTAGCTTCTACTTTGTATAAATTTATGTGGTCGCTTGTAGCACCTTCAAATTTCCATTCAATAACAACCTTTCCTTTGTCTTCTTTAGTAATGTTTGAAAGAATTTTTCAATATTGAGTTGTTACCAAGTTAATATAACAAAAAAAAAAATTGATGTATTTTACACATAAGATTCAGGGCTGTAATCCTGAAATGTTAAATATAATATTCATAAAATATTTAAAATTCAAACAAGTTTCAATATACTTTTGACCAATAATGAAATAGAGTATTTAGTGATGAAACAGCAGAAAACTTAACATTGTTCTGTAAGAACTCATTTCACATATTCAGTTACCAGTCACTGTTTAAAAAGAAATAATTGCTACTGTCAATCTCACAATTTTGTAAGTATATGTTATTTATCCTATAGCATCATCCAATACATGGATCTGGTGTTTAATTATACTGCTTATTTGGATCTGGGGATTGCCAAAATTTTATCTTTTTCTCAGCAATTTTACAAGACCCTTCTATTTGTTTTATGTTAAATTTTCATTGTTCCAATTTAGAATTGTCTGAGAAAAATTTCTTCCACAAGTGTTATGTGTAGAATTCTTACTCTGATTATCTTTTTTTAAAGTAGTTTTTTTTAATTTTTTGTTTGGTTTTACTTTTTTAACATTCATGTGTTTGTATTAATTTTGCTTAATATTCAGTTTTGTTATAAATTGTTTTAGTTGAATTACTGATTGAATTCTGTAGCTGAATAACTTTAAATCATATATATATATATTATATATATATATATCTATATATATATATATATATATATATATATATATATATATATATATAGACCACCCATGTGTAAAACATACTGGAGTGTGTGTGTATACATACATATATGCACACATATACCAGTTTGTTTTACATATGAGTGGTCAATCCTTATAGTTACTAATGTATTTGGGTACTCATGAACCATTGGTTCACTGTTAATTTCATTGGTATGGTTTTTCAATTTTTAGATATGAAAAGATGAACTTCATTGCAATTATGTTAGTCAGCTCCCCATCCAACCCAATCCAGTATGAAAAACAGGTGTTAAACATTGATGATGATAATGATAAACACCTCTAAGCATATTGTTGTTAATTACTGATCTGTAAAATTGTCATCATCATCATTTAATGACTGCTTTCCATGCTGGCATAGGTTAGACAGTTTGACTGGAACTAGTAAGCCAGAGAGCTACACCAGCTTCCAGTCTGATTTGGCATGGTTTCAATGGATGGATGCCCTTCTTAACACCAACCACTCCAAGATTGTAATGAGTACTTTTTATATGCCATCAGCACAGGTGCTTTTTACATGCCACCAGCACAGGGGATTTTACATTCCACCAGCACAGGTGCTTTTTACATGCCATCAGCACAGGTGATTTTACATTCCACTAGCACAGGTGCTTTTTACATACCACCAGCACAGGGGATTTTACATTCCACCAGCACAGGTGATTTTTACATGCCATCAGCACAGGTGATTTTACATGCCATCAGCATGGCTGCCAGTTATATGATACCAGCATCAGCCATGACTAGGATTTCACTTGGCTTGATGAGTCTTCTCAAGCACAGCATATCACCAATGGTCTCAGTCACTTGTCATTACCTCTGTGAGACCCAGCATCTGAAAATCACACTTTACAACCTTGTCCCATGTCTTCCTGAGTCTACCTCTTCCACAGGCTCCTTTCACAGTTAGAAATCACAAAGGTCTCAGTCGATTGTCTGAGACCCAACATTCAAACAACATGCTTCACCACCTTGTCCCATGTCTTCCTGGGTCTACTTCTTCCACAGGCTCCCTTCACAGAGATCGCAAAGGTCTCAGTCGATTGTCTGAGGCCCAACATTCAAACATCATGCTTCACCACCTTGTCCCATGTCTTCCTGGGTCTACCTCTTCCACAAGCTCTCTCTACAGAGATTGCAAAGGTCTCGGTCATTTGTCATCATCTCCAAGAGGCCCAACATTCAAAGATCATGCTTCACCACCTCATCCTATTTGAGTTAATTGTTAGAGATAACTGTTTATCTGTTTGGCAAGTCTGTTTAGTTTATATATCTCAGTGACTTGCTTGCTAATATTTTTCAGACAATTTATAAACTGGAAAGTGAATGATTTATGAAATGGAAAGTGTTAATTACCATTGGATATTATATTCCAATACTGAAATATTTATGAAAGTAAATTTCCAGTGTTGAAATATTTACATTGAAATGAGATTTTACTGTCTGTTCTGTTTAGAAGTTTTGTAATTTAATCTCTTCAATAGATTGTTTTGACTAAAATCTCTATAATCTTAGTTAGAAGTCAATAACTTGGCACAACACTTAAACTGCTATAGAAGAGGCTTAAGGATCCTGGAATTGAGACCTGCATTGTCAACCTGTAAGAAATCATCACCATCATCATCATTTAACATCCGCTTTCCATGCTAGCATGGGTTGGACGATTTGACTGAGGTCTGGCGAACCATACTCCAATCTGATCTGGCAAAGTTTCTACAGCTGGATGCCCTTCCTAATGCCAACCACTCCAAGAGTGTAGTGGGTGCTTTTATGTGCCACCGGCATGAAGTCCAGTTTGGTGGTACTGGCAACAGCCACGCTCAAATGGTGCTTTTTATGTGCCACCTGCACAGGAACCAGTCCAGTGACACTGGCAACAACCTCGCTCGAATGTTTTTTTTCACGTGCCACCAGCACAAGTGCTAGTAAGGCGATGCAGGTAACGATCACGCTCGAATGGTTTGTTTAACGTGCCATCAGCATGGAAGCCAGCTTGTTGCCCTGGCAACATTTGATGAAACTTATCACCAAGCCTCACACATCATTTCTGCTAAGATAGTATGAAACAACTTCAATAATAATACAAAAAATATGATTTAATTGAAACTTAAAGAAATGGACAGGCATCTTTGTTTGCAAGGAGACATTTAAGTATTATAAAATCTTTTATATAGTATGGTATTGCATTGAGATTTGTTTCTTTTTAGCATGCGTTAACTCTCTTTTGGTTTTATTTTTTAGTCTAGAATATATTCATAATAATGTAGCAAGTAATTTTGACAATATTTCAGAAATTTAGAAGTTTGAAATTGGCACCTTTTACCAAGATGTCATTGTTAACTTTTTAGTAAGTTTAGTCCCTTCTTAGACTGTTTCCTCCTTCATAGAAAATCTTTTACTATTCAAAAGAAAAAAAAAATGTTTTCTTTCTTTCTATCAAATTCTAGGTAAGAAATATTTCAATTTAATTTCATGTTCATTAATCCTGCCTAATGTTAATATTTGAATTAAAAATTGATTTCTGTATTGTATTCTGTATTTATGTTTAAGGTTGTAAAACCAATGTTGTTGTTTCATGTCATTTACTACCTCCAATTACAGGGTGAGGCTCTGCGACAGAGTCTGTTGACAAAATATTATGGCAAAGATTATTTTCGAACAAGGCGAGAGAGTATTAATGCCAATTCACCACAGATGAAAAGCTTAGGAATTATTGGACCAGGTTCTGTAATGGTCAGCCGAGCTGAAATGACTCTCCATGAAGTTCAAGTTAGTATTTATTTTTCATTTTAACTTTTACTTCATCAAATCATCATCAGCATCAGTATCATTTAACATCCATTATCCATGCTGTCTTGGGTTAGAGGTTGTGACCAAAGCTGGCAGGCTGTGTGGCTGCACCAGACTCCAATCTGATTTGGCATGGTTTCTACACCTGCATGCCCTTCCTAATGCAAACCACTTTACAAAATGTGCTGGGTGCTTATACATGGCACTGCACAGGCACTTTTACATGGTGCCACACAATAGTTTCTATTATATTTTGGGTTTTTATATTTAAGATAGATGCTTGATATGGTGCAGTAGTCAGAATTTACACTTTCAAAGAACTGTTGGTTCTTCAAATGTCAATAACATTTACTCTTTACTCTTTTACTTGTTTCAGTCATTTGACTGTGGTCATGCTGGAGCACAGCCTTCAGTCGAGCAAATCGACCCCAGGGCTTATTCTTTGTAAGCCTAGTACTTATTCTATCGGTCTCTTTTGCCGAACTGCTAAGTTACGGGGACGTAAACACACCAGCATCGGTTGTCAAGTGATGTTGGGGGACAAACACAGACACACAAACATATACACATACACACACACACACACATATATATATATATATATATATATATATATATATACATATATATACAACGAGCTTCTTTCAGTTTCAGTCTACCAAATCCACTCACAAGGCTTTGGTCAGCCCGAGGCTATAGTAGAAAACACTTGCCCAAGGTGTCATACAGTAGGAATGAACCCGGAACCATGTGGTTGGTAAGCAAGCTACTTACCACACAGCCACTCCTGCACCTACAGGATTGTTTAGAATATTTTTATGTTGGGGTGGGATATTGTGTTTTCTTTTCATTTTATGAAAACTGTCAATTTAAACTGAACACCTTCTACCATCAAATATATTTGGAAATGTCTGTCTTTTTAGGATTGATAAAATAGGCATTAGTGTCATTGAGGTTTTCTGATATGGTATATCATTTTCTCATTGTAACTAATCATAAATCAATTCCTTTGTCATTTCCGACTGCATTTAATCACCTTTAACTTGGATCAAAGGATTGACAAATTTCACTAAAGTTCAAATAAAATTACATCTTTGTGTAAATTATTTTGTTTTATCTCGTTCATTTTCTAGTGCCATTTAGACAAGGAAGGTGCCTCTGATCTTATCGTGGACCTCATTATCCAGAATGCGAGCAACCAAATATTCTTACAGACTGTTGAACTTGGAATCGCTTTACTGGAAGGTGGCAACAGTGTTATTCAGGCAAGCCAGCTTATTGTATTTTTGTAAATAATACTGTGTAATCAAATTTTTCTTGTATTTAACATAAAGACTTATTTTGTGAGTGTGTTTATTTATATGTATATATAGATATAAATTAGAAATGGAAATCAAAATAATGAATTGAACAATTGAACAATTAAATGATTTAATCATTAAATGATAAATTCAATTCACTTTTATTATTTTATACAAACAAATGGCACATCTAGTAAATTACAGCTATTTCAACACCATTAAAAAAAAACAGGTTTTTCAAGAATAATAAAATACTGTTTTAAATATAATGAGGTTTCATCAGACAGACATGTCTTCTTAAATATCTTATGAAAAATCGCAATTGAAAATTTTCATAACTGCTGACGCGTTTCAAAGAATCCACTTTAATTATATATATGTATACTGAACGACAAAAAAAAAAAAACTTGCACTGTAAAAGATTATTTGTTTCACACAAGATATTGAGATTATATAGATTTTATCATATTTCTGAGTAGTTTGACATTAGGAAAATATCACTGACCCACAACACCACTCACTTTTGAAAACAAGGATTGCAAGTAGGGTTCAAACTCACTCACTCTTCATGAACATAGTAATGCTCGTGAATACATCTTTATGAAAAGCATGATGCAGGGTCAAAATGTTGACTCATTGAGTATAAAAGGCACCCAAATTTTATACTGTCATTCATTTCCCGAATGCAGTAAGCATGCCTAGACTGACATGAAATCAGAGGGAGCAAGCTATCAGATGTCTCCATGGGTCAACATCTGTGGTCAACGTCCGTGGGTCATTGCTAATGACTTGAACTCCATAGGGAGTCACCACAGATCTATTTGTGCAGTGACAGTTCACCACCAACTGAGATCTTTCAATCTGTCTTGTCAACATTCGGCTAGAAGTCATATCCTCATAGATCGTCATCAACGGGCACATTTGCAGTGGGCTCAAAAACATCAGAACTGGCGATATCAGCAGTGGAGGACTGTAGTCTTCTCTGATGAAAGTCAATATTGCATTTCTGTGGTAGATGGCAGAGAAGAAGGGGTGAATGTCATGCTGATGGCTATGTAGGGGAGAGAAAGTCATAAGGACAGAGCATCATGGGCAAAATGCTTAGCAGTATTTCATCTGCCGTTACGTTCTAAGTTCAAATTACGCCGAGGTCAACTTTGCCTTTCATCCTTTCAGGGTCGATAAATTAAGTACCAGTTATGCACTGGGGTCGATGTAATCGACTTAATCCGTTTGTCTGTCCTTGTTTGTCCCTTCTGTGTTTAGCCCCTTGTAGGTAGTAAAGAAATAGGTATGGGGTGAGATTGCACTCAACCAAAGACTCGGACTGGTGGTCTTCCAAAACATTGGCCAAGCTGGAGCAGTGGAGTAACTGTTACTTGCTACATCAACCAGGTGTTGAGACCTCACATTGTGCAATATTTTGCCCGTCATTCGAATCACGTGTTTCAACATGACAATGCCCATGTCCATACTACCAGGTTGAAAACAGACTTCCTCCACCAGCACAACTTCCAGACACTGCTATGTCCTGCCCTAAGTCCAGACTTGAACCTCATAGAGTATCTGACAACTGTGACACAACTCACTGCAAGTTTTAAAAGAGTGTGGACTGCTATCCCCATGGCCTTCATCAGCTGTTTGGTGTATTCAATGCACATAAGATACCTGGCAGTAATCAACGCTAAGGGTGATCACACAAGATATTGAATTCATCTCTTTGGATCCAGGACACCCCGTCATCACATGACACTATGTGATGTCAAACGTGTTTCAGGAAATTACATTTTATCATCAGTAAAGAATGGTTTCTTAATTATCACTCTTCAGTCAATGTTATGGCAGTCCATTAATAAACCAGTTTCTATTTAGTATATGTGTGACATTTCTTTTGCTGATGTTAGGAAGGGCATCCAGCTGTAGAAACTCTGCTAGATCAAGATTGGAGCCTGGTGCAGTCATCTGGCTCACTAGTCCCCAGTCAAACCATCTAACCCATGCCAGCATGGAAAGTGGACGTTAAACAATGATGATGATATATATATAGACATACACACACATAGAGAGAGAGAAGAAGAGGTTAATCAGAACATAGGAGCTGTGGCCATTGCCTTCACAGGATCTGTAATACCAATGAGATGTTATGGTGAAGAGTATGAAGGCTGTTCTTAAACATATTATTGTCTGGCTTAACTGGGTAACTTATTCCATCAACTATATTAATACTACTACTTGGTTTTTGGGTTCCTTTAATCAGGTATATTCAGGTGAAAGCTTTGGGACCAGAATAAATTGTCCCATTTCTCCTGCCAATCTAGGTCATCTACTTTTTCTTCACTGATTAAGTAAATAAAAATGAGAAGTAATTATAAGAACAATAATGATATGTGTTTGACATGAGAGTAAATTTTAAATGAATATGAATGCATTATTTTTAACAAAACGATATATCATGGCTCAGTCTCTACAAGTTAGGTTAGTTCTATCTAAACTCACTGCACTAAATCACTAAAGAACTAGTTCACCATTTGGTCATCAATCCAAGCATTGTCACAATCATTATTTCATGCTCTTAGCAAGGCACATTTCTCTCATTACCTCACTATATACACTTGTAAAAAGGTATTCCAAATCTGAAGGTGAGTAATTGGTATTAGAAATACTGTAGTCAATACTTCAATCTCTGACTTAGTATCATGATTGTCCCAGATTGAAACTGGCACTGGAAGGACCTGCTGCATATACTTGAGAATATTTGGGTGCTCCATGATGATAATCCTAACTTATTCTAGTCCTCAGTGGCAGCTTTTCTAATATTGGTGAAAAATAAGCCTTTTGTCAGGTGGTTTTCTGTAGACTGAGTTCTCAGTGGTCCATTGCTGCAAAATGCATCTCTCTCTATTGCAATACCTTTGTGCCATGAAATCAAGATGCTAAAGCAAAGATGGTGTTAATGTGGTCATTGCAATTGATCACAACCTAAATCAATTCATGTAGAAATTTTCACTGTGAAGAAGTAGGTCACTGACTTTGCTGATTCAGTGACCTACTTCTTCACAGTCTATTATCACTACTGACTGTCCTTCCCAGAGAGGTAAAATAGCTTGCTGTTACTAGCTTCTACCTTTTGTTGATGATGGGCTCAGATTGTGAGGCTCGGCTTGTCTCAGGGTTTATTGGGCAGAAACAATTTGTAGTACTTAATTTAAAAAGATGTAATAGCAGTCACTCCATCATGCAATCAGTCTGTTTCTCTTGTCCATCCTAGTTTGGTTTTGTTAATATCTCTATATATAGGCGCAGGAGTGGCTGTGTGGTAAGTAGCTTGCTTACCAACCGCATGGTTCTGGGTTCAGTCCCACTGCGTGGCATCTTGGGCAAGTGTCTTCTGCTATAGCCCTGGGCCAACCAATGCCTTGTGAGTGGATTTGGTAGACGGAAACTGAAAGAAGCCTGTCGTATATATGTATATATATATATATATGTATGTGTATGTGTGTCTGTGTTTGTCCCCCCTAGCATTGCTTGACAACCGATGCTGGTGTGTTTATGTCCCCGTCACTTAGCGGTTCGGCAAAAGAGACCGATAGAATAAGTACTGGGCTTACAAAGAATAAGTCCCGGGGTCGATTTGCTTGACTAAAGGCGGTGCTCCAGCATGGCCGCAGTCAAATGACTGAAACAAGTAAAAGAGTAAAAGAGTATATAAGCGGCAAAATGTCTGTCTGTGTGTGTGTCCTGTATACAAATCCACAATTTTTCAGTTAGAGGGATCGCACTTTCTATGGTCATTCAAAACCATCCAAGGGTGGTTGTGCAATATCTTTACATTTCCCCAGTCACTCCGCAAAGCCATTAAAAATTCAATAGAAGTGACTTTTTTTTGTGAATTTTCTATCTAAATCCCAATCAAAATGCCTGAAATTTGATACGCCAATTGAATGCCAGCTAGATGTATGTGATTGGTCGGAGATTTGGACAGTACTCACGTGTTATGTGTGCACGCATGCAGCTGTATATGCATGCACTAGCACTATAACCCAGCAACGCCAGGTCATAGTGCTAGTCAAATATTAAAACATTAAAATCATAGCAGTAAATTATAACATAATGATATACTTTCAGAAATCTTTATATACAAGATTGACTAAAGACAAAAGCTCTGAAATATATGTCAAAGTGTTTTATGACAAGATGCGGGAAGCAGAAGCTGAAATAAAGAATACTATAATGGTTAATACCAGTGATACATTGAGCTGCAAAAAAATGACGACTAATTCACCTCAGAAAGAAGTTAATAAAGGTATGGAAGTATTATTAATATATGATATAATTATTGATAATTTAGATAAGCTCTGTGTTTATATGTATGTGTGTACATATAAGTATGTGTGTGTATATCCTGACACCTCATTACCACTACCTTTTTCTCTCTCTTTCCAGCTAGAGGAGCCATGTATCTCCTCTACAGTAAGACACTGTTCCTATCTCTCTATCATACTATTGTGTCTCAACACCTGGTATAAAGTAGATTCCTCCTTCAAATCTGCTGGCAGAATCATTAGCATGCTGGGCAAAGTGCCTAGCAGAATTTCGTTTGTCTTTACATTCGGAGTTCTAATCCCACCGAGGTTGACTTTGCCTTTCATCCTTTCAGAGTCAATAAAATAAGTACCAGTTTTGTCCTGGGGTCGATGTAATCTACTCACCACTTCCCCAACATTGCTGGCCTTGTGCCAAAATTTGAAATAGATATATATCATGTACATACTGGTCATCTCTGTCAAACCAGTGTCATTCTCCACATTCTCCTCTTCTGCATCATCATCTCATCTGTGACTGCTTTAATTGTCATTCTCATCAATTCTCTATCATCATATCGTCAGCCCCAACACCATATCTGCTGCCACTACCTCACTTCTTACTACAAATCCTTCACTTCATTTCAACAATATTAATTCAAAGTTCTATTTCTGAGAAACAAAAGTGAAACAGAGTAAGAAAGATTTTTTTTCACACTGCCTGAAACTAGATTTATCCAGTTTTCTTTCCTTTCAATATTCTGGAATTTCGTGTCTTTTCTTTTACATTTTCCACAGTTAGAAGTGTTGATGGTATGTCCATCATCAGTAGTGAAGGAGACAGTTCTTTAAGCCGGGGTGTTGGTCACGCTGAAGAGATTGGATCTGGTGAAGAGTTTCATTCTAATAAGACAACAAGCTGGGAGGAAACAATGATACAAGATAAAAACAAAGTGTCTCCCCAGATTGCTGTACTCCAACCAATCTTGAGATTTTTACAGCTTCTTTGTGAAAATCACAACCGAGATTTACAGGTAGGTAACCAGTCTGCTAATTAGTTTGACACTGCTTACACTGTGTAACAAAATTTTTTTTTTTTTTTTTTGTCACCTTTCGGGATTTTACGGGACGGACCACGTCGCCGTATCGAGCGCGGGTATTTCCTATTTGCTTCTATCTAGAAATCAAAGGAAATTATTACTATTCCCTTCAGACTTTGCTTTTGTGACCTGGACATCAAATATTTTGAAACTAATCCATTTTCCATTACATTTCAAACAGATTCAGCACCGAGTGGCTGAAGCAGAAATATCATTATAGCAAATATTATGCTCAATACCACAGATTTTCTTATCAGTGACTTGACCATAACTATTTGAGCATGTCCCTTACTGGCTGACAACATGTGCATCTCTGATCATGAACAGGAGTAGTGGGAGATCATCATAACCATATGTTGAGAGGGATTCTTTGGAGGTTTGAATATGAGGGAGTGCCCAAAAGTAACTGGACAAAAGTAACTGTGGGACAAGCCCATTGTAGTTCAGGCTTCTACCACTGGAAGTCACTTGATGCAACCCTCAGGCATCAGTATGCTGACCAGTGTTGTTGGGTGAAGTCATACTGCCATGTAGTGCATCTTTGTTTTGCAGTGCTTCTCCCCTATTCGTTGATTTTTGCAATGGCTGAAACGAAAGAGCAGCATGCTTCTCTCTTTACTCTTTTACTTGTTTCAGTCATTTGACTGTGGCCATGCTGGAGCACCACCTTTAATCGAGCAACTCGACCCGGGACTTATTCTTTGTAATCCCAGTACTTATTCTATCAGTCTCTTTTGCTGAACCGCTAAGTGACGGGGACATAAACACACCAGCATCGGTTGTCAAGCAATACTAGGGGGACAAACACACACACAATCACACATATATATATACATATATACGACGGGCTTCTTTCAGTTTCCGTCTACCAAATCCACTCACAAGGCATTGGTCGGCCCGAGACTATAGTAGAAGACATTTGCCCAAGGTGCCACGCAGTGGGACTGAACCCAGAACCATGTGGTTGGTTAGCAAGCTACTTACCACACAGCCACTCTTGCTTCTGTGAATTTTTTTTTTTTTTTTGCTGGGTTAAAACAGCAACCAAAATAGTCATCGTGCTTCAAAAAAGCTGACAAAGATGCTGCCATGAGCAAAACCCAGGTTTACAAGGGGTTTTCACACTTTAGAAATGATCACTTGTTGCTTGAAGACCAACCTCATTCAGAGCAACTGTCGACCTCTCGAATGAATGCAAACATCAGGAAAATTCATGAACTGATTGTTCTTGGAGGACCATCATTGAACAATTGACAAACTTGTTGATATGATTGACAAATTTGTTGATAACTTGTTGATATGAACCAGGAGTTCCTTCCAACGAATTTTGAGTAAGGAATTATGAATGAAATGAGTTGCAGCAAAATTTGTGTCTTGCTTGCTCATGGAAGATTAAAAGCAGTCATGACTGAATGCGTGTCAGGAACTAAAAGAACAGTTGGAAGTTGATCCAGACCTTTTTTATGAAGGTCATCACTGGTGACAAAAACTGGTGCTACAGAATTTGCAGATGTAGAAGAGGTGAAGAAAAAAAAAACAATGGAGGCATTAAAAGGTATCACTTTGCTAGAGTTCCAGGGCAGTTTCAAACAGTGGAAAATGCATCTGGACTGATGCATTGCTTCAGATGAAGACTACTTTGATGGTGATAAGGGTGTAAACATGTAAAACTAAATGAACAAAATAATCGTGCAAAATTCCAGTTTCTTTTGGGTACCCCCTTGTAAATGTAACAAAAGCAAAGTTTGGAGGTAATATTAGCCATTTTTCATACTTTCCAGGGGCAAGCAAATAGGAAATAGCATTTGCTCCCCAACCTCAAAGAAATTGGGGTTTTTTTTCTGTTTTACTTCTTTGTGATTGTCTTCGTTATAGAAGTTATCTTAAAAGTACAGCCTACCAGGAACAGTAGTGTATCAAACTTTGTAGTGTCTAGTTTTGTAACACTAATTTATAGGTCAAAGTAATGCCAGGCTTTTCTTTGAATTGCAAGTGCCATCAGTATACTTGACTAATTCAGTACCACAGCTTCATAATCACCTGACATAATATTATGTCTGGGATTGCCTAAAGAACTTTTTGGTGGGAACGCTAGTGTCCCCTAATGCAATGATTAAGTGAAGGTATATGCATACCTTTTTATTTTATGTATTTATATATTTTTTTCTTTTACCATTTTTATTGTTTAATAAATTGTGTTCTTTTCCAATAATTTTGCTGTTAAAAATGATTTAAAATAATAAAATATTCAACCAACTATACCTCAACCCTTATTTCTTTTGAAAGAAATTATAAATATGTGAAGTATATTTGCCATCTAAATGTGGCTAACCACTAAGGGTGGATGTTACTGTAGCTTGTAGCCCCAGGAGAACATCTTCTCCAGCTGGCTATTGACACACTTTCTGTGCCCTATCGGTATTTGCAAAGGGAATCCATCCTTCCCATCGTCGACCTGACGTGTCAATAGCCAGCTGGAGAAGATGTTCTCCTGGGGCTACAAGCTACAGTAACATCTACCCTTAGTGGTTAGCCATATTTAGATGGCAAATATACTTCACATTGTCATGCAGTTACTGTTTATACCTCATTCAGAGATTTATTATTGCTAAATTATAAATAATTTCATAAAAATATCAAATTTCTGTCTAATTTATTTTTACTTGTTCCTTCAGAATTACTTAAGGAGTCAGAACAACAAATCAAACTATAATTTGGTGTGTGAGACCCTACAGTTCCTTGACTGCATCTGTGGAAGCACAACAGGTGGTCTAGGTTTGCTGGGTTTGTATATCAACGAACAAAATGTCGATCTCATTAATCAAACTTTGACAACACTAACAGAATATTGTCAAGGACCTTGTCATGAAAACCAGGTAAGCAATTTTTTTTTTTCATCTAGTTTCAGCTCATAAGCTGTGGCCATGCTGGGGCACTGCCATTTGGTGTTGCTACATAATTTTACTTCACGAATGCTTTTTAGCAATTGACATTTGGTGCATGAGAGAGTTTGATGCAGCTGCCCTCATCTGCACCTCCTGCCACGAAGTTGGTTCATATGGGACACCTGACAGGAAGAGGTCCAGCTTTATTTTGAAGACACCTACATCCACCTCATGCAGGTCTCTCAGGTCATTTGGGAGGATATTGAAGAGCTGTGGACCTCTGAAGTCGAGGCTATTGCAGTATTTTGTCATACATCTTGATGGCAAATTTGGAGTCCTTGGCACTATGCAGTGGTGCCCAGTTCTAATACTTGTGTAATTCTCGATGCCAAAGTTTGAGACAAGTCCTTCCAGGATCTTCCAGATGTATATTATGCATATGTTTCTCGCCTACGCTCCAAGGAATAGAGTCTTAATCTCTTGAGTCTTTCCCAATAGCTTTCATAATTTTGTAAAAATAAGTTCCTTCAGATTCATAAGTGGGATACTTCTACAAATTTGAATCATTAGAGGCACAGGGGTGGTTGTATACTTAAAAAGTTTGCTTTCTAATCACATGGATTTTGGTTTAGTCCCACTACATTGCTCCATGAGCAAGTGTCTTTCACTATAGCCCTAGGTTGACCAAAGCTTTGTAAGTTGATCTGGTTGATGGACACTGAAAGAAACCTGTTGTGTGTGTGTATATCTTTATCTTGACATCACATGATAGCTATAAGTGAGTTGTCACCATCAAACCTCACAAAAACATGTCTGGCCATAGGAAATATTACCTTGCTTGGAAACATGTGAAAGTTGACCACAGGAAAGGCGTCCATCCAATGAAAATCAATGATGATGAAGAAGAGGAGGAAGAGAGCAGTTTCAAATCTTTTTTGACTTATTTCCTTTTGGATGCCATTCCTATTACTAAATAAATGCTTAATCTTAAACCTGGGTGTAATTCCTATTTTCAATTTGATTTTTTTTGTCTATAAGGAAGAGAAGGAAGGACCGTTTCTATATTTACAGGTCTCCCTAGACTGGTGAGAATGATTCAGATGATGTTCAGCTTGAACTTGCATAGGTTGTTGTGGGTAGTAGAGACTGCTGTGGTTTCAATGATGAAGGATTGGGAAATAGCGTGTAGTGTGGGATTTGGATGGTAAAACAAATCCCACATGGTGAGAGAATGACAGATGGTGCATTGGATGAGGTCAGTGAAGGTGGTGTGCAGCTAGCTGTTGTGGGGCAACAGCTGTTACTGTTCTAGTTGTAGTAAAGGAGGAAGAAAGGCCAAAGCAGTGCATTTATGGGAGAGTGGTTGTAGTATGTGTGCTGGTAAGCAGTTAATGTTTCTGATGTATTTTGGCCTATTTTAGCTGTAGTTTAGGTTTTTGATGTTGTTTAGCATCAGCCCATCTCCAGATGCAGTTGTTCTTATGACTTTGTCATCAGTTACAGGCGTAGGAGTGGCTGTGTGCTAAGTAGCTTGCCTATTAACCACATGGTTCCGGGTTCAGTTCCACTGTGTGACACCTTGGGCAAGTGTCTTCTACTATAGCCTTGAGCCGACAAAAGCCTTGTGAGTGGATTTGGTAGACGGAAACTGAAAGAAGCCCGTTGTATATATGTGTGTATATATATATATGTATATATGTATGTGTGAGTGTGTGTATATGTTTGTGTGTCTGTGTTTGTCCCCCTAACATCGTTTGACAACCAATGCTGGTGTGTTTACGTCTCCGTAACTTAGCGGTTCAGCAAAACAGACCGATAGAATAAGTACTAGGCTTACAAAGAATAAGTCCTGGGGTCGGCTTGCTCGACTAATGGTGGTGCTCTAGCATGGCCACAGTCAAATGACTGAAACTCGTAAAAGAGTTATAACTTACTTTGGGTTTTCAAAAATTACATATCGCATCATATTTTATTATATGCTTAATATTTTTTGCTTTGATTTTTCAGAATGCAATCGCTATGCATGAGAGTAATGGAATTGATATAATTATTGCACTACTACTCAATGACATCAATTCCCTTGGCAAACAAGGAATGGGTTTAGTCCTTCGACTAAAGGTATTTCCAATTTAACCTATGGTTTATTAAGTGCATATTATTAACAATTTCTCATAAATTGTGCAGAATATGATCTACTTTTGACAATAACTCTATCAATTTTTCCATTCTTATAGCCATGCATATCTACAATAGAAATAATGAATCAAATTGCTTCAGACATGATTTTTAAATGACATCTAGCATAATTTTCATCCCTTTTCTTTTTTGTTTTGTTTTCTTTAAAATTGTAACATATGGTTCTCATGATACACTCAGATAACATAAACTATAGACTGTGGTGAGTTGTTACTGAGAATAAATTTTATGACTATGGAAGGTTATAAAAGACAGAATTTCCTTTCTCTTATGATTTCTTCCCAACATTATTTAAATGTTCTTTACAGGACAATGCTTCTAAATTACTCTTGGCAATCATGGAAAGCCGACATGATAGTGAGAATGCTGAAAGAATTTTGTACAACATGAACCCAAAACAACTTGTAAGTATGCTTTAGATATGCTAAACTTATATCACTAATTCTGGAATAATATCTATATTTCTCCTAATTTTGTGGGTATCTATAGCTATGGCTTGCTCTCTCTTCATATGTCTAATGAAGGTCTTAATAAGTTTGATATCAGCATTATTTTTGAATTAAGAGATACAATTGCAGAACAAATAAGATACCAACTAAATAAAATTTTCAGTTGTTCAGTGGAGAAGTTGAGTGGATTTAAGGGCAACACACTTATATCAGTTTCTTCAAAACATTAAAAAGGATTTTTTTCTTATGAATTTAAAATGATTTTTAAGTATTATTTCATGAATTATTGACACAGATAGGGATGATAAAGATGACAGCAGGGATTTTAGTGGTGGGAGCAGTAACAGCATTGTGTTTGTTTAATTTTTTGTGTTGTAATAAATGTGTGTGACTGAAATTACAATTGTCCTCATTTTTGTATTTCACCTGATTAAAGTGATGAAATAGGTAAATTATTTAAGACAGCATCAATTCAAAGCATCAATTTTGAAAAAAATTAAAAACATAAATATTGCAAAAGACAAGGATAAAACTATCATAATATTTATGTAAACTTTCTTAATCAATGTTTATTTGTTCCTTAACACAAACATTACAACCATAAATCAATATTTATCAAGATATATTTTTGTCTTTTTAGCTTCCAAATACTAATACTTTATCTGAATTGAAATTAGATTCTTAGTGGTACTTTGTTCTTCCCAAGCTGGAAATGCTGACTGCCCCACTTATTTTCTTCAATAATAATCATTTAAATATTATGGATTTTCAGTAGAATATTACATATTTACATAATAGACAAGTTTCCTATCTGGTAAGTTTAATAACAGCATTAAGCTAAATTTAATGCTGAACTTTGAAAGTATCATAAGGGTCTGTCTGTGACCAAATTCTATATAATTCAGTTTCAGATATTTCTGAATTGTTTCTATCTAAGAAAAAGCTAAAAAAAAAAAAAATTATAAAAAGTGATATAGTTTTACATCAATCGGAATGCTGAATTGAAACTACAAAACTTAGGGAAAATATTTCCAAATGCAAAACTTATTTATTAAGGAAATATGTTGCTAACCCAGGCTTATTTCTCTTTGTTGTTGTATTTCTGTGGCCTTCATGCATGCTTCTTCTTTCTTCTCAGTTCTTTCTTTATACCGAATTTTTTTTTTTCCTTTTCACATAACTATTTTGAAAATTTCCACCTCTTTGCTTACACCTATTGGCTGCCATACTGAATAGATTTCTTTCACATGTAAATATTCATATCATATTTATCTTTATTTTTCCTTTCTCGCTCTACTTTTGTCATAAGTACTTTTTCAGTTAAATTTTACATTCCCATTAATTTATTTTCCACTTTTTGTCAATAAATTATTTCCTTGGTAATCCATACAAAATGAAAGCAAATCTGCTTCTTATGATTTCTCAAGATTGTCCTTAATCCTTTTTTTTTTTTTCATCCCACTGCCATACATATGGTATCAGTTTGTATCACCCATTTGTTTTCACAGTTTGCCTGTGTCTGCCTTTACATCTTCTCACTAATTGATGTTTGCTGATGCTTCTCAAAACTGCATTCTTGCAGGTTGCTGCTATTGTTATGGTGTTTAGGCAGGACATCCTGGATGAAAACTCACAAAAACCTGAGGTGCCACTGCTAAAAGATTCTTGCCTCAAATTTTATTGTTTGCCAGCTTTTCCATTTTACTTTCTTTGAATGAGTTACTTGTAGAGACTGCATGCTTCTGCTTAAAGTCAAGAACCATATTTTCCTGGTTTCTTTTTTCCGTCAGTGTCTCTTTTACTGCCAAGTTCCAAGTAATCTGATGCTCATTGCTAAATAGATAGTTTGCTTTTATATTGAAATCAGAAAAGGTTTAGCAAAATATTTTGTTTTTCAGCTGGTTGTTTTCAACATTTTCTAGACATTTCTATGAATTATACTAGAAATGTTGTTGTTTTCCTTCTTTTTAACTTTTTTATGTATTTCAATAGAATATATTTTTCAGTTTGTCAATTTTATTTCTTTACAACTACATTATCCTTAATGTCTTGTAGTAGATATTCTTTAGCAGATCTGATAACACAGTCATTCTGATATTTCTACAGAGATTCACAGGAAATTTTTGTGGCATCAGATCAAGTATTTATAGAAGTCTATCAGTCATCTAACATTTTTATCTTTTGCTTTTTTTTAAATCCAGTTTTGAATTTATCTGGATTTAATTTTTTAAAGATCATTTACAAATTACAAATTCAAAGGATTTGTTTCTATACTGATATGAAACATCATCTTTTATGTTTGCTAAGACTTCTGGAAGATTTATTGGATATATAAATATGGGAGAATAATTTTACCTCTTATATTTGGATAAGTCTTTTTTGCAAGATTTGATGCAGTGATGTAGAGAAGATTAATATTCCTCCTGTTTATGTCCAGTAAGTTTTATAGAAGCCTTAAAATAGGAATGCTGTTAGAATATAGTTTTAAGCACGATTCATTTGGATAACTTTTCTTTTAACTCATTTTAACAAAATTTAGTTTGTAAATAATTGTTGCTTACAGGAATGAGCATAGAGTTGGCTAGTTGCTTGCTGTCTTGAAAGTTTTAGAAAAATATGCTATGCTTTTAATATCAGTCTATTATGAATTAAACTGCTACAGTAAATCCTAATATTTCGGAGTTGTACTTGTCTAGCAAGTGAGTCTGTGTTGAAACTGCAGTAAGTACATCATAGAAGAGTCATTTTAACCATTTGATATCACACAAAAACTGTTAAATTCACTTTTGATTTACATTTATGAAATGTCAAAATTTTCGTCAAACAACTGTGAAATTTAAAATAATAGTTTTTGTATGTTTTTAAATGGTCAAAATGACTCTTCCATAATGTAATTATAAAATCCTAAGAGTTCTCTTCAAAAGAAAAGTTTTATCAGATGAAATCAAACTTTTAGGTAGAACAAATACCATTGTTAGTTGTTAATTAAATTTTCAAAACAGTATTTGAAGAATTCAAGATTCAATTTAAATTTAATCAGTTTTATTTTTCATGTAACAACAGTTTATGATTGTTTCTTTTCTTTTCATTTCATTTTACTGTAAGCTAGAAAATCTCCCTAACATGTATTGGTAATAAAACTTTTAAGAGTTTGGCCTACTCAAGTGTTAAACTAAAGACTACAAATGAAAGTCTTCAGCTTAGTAATCAAAATATTACCAAAATATATATATTTTCTGTTCAGTTGTTACAAAGCTTGTAAGAGACTACAGTTACTCCCTATTATAAATATTTTAAGTGTAGGATCCATTCAAATGTAACATAAGAATCTTTAAAGAATGGTTTTGTTATATTAGTTTCTTGAAACTAAGAGACCTGGATGTTGTGTCATGTGAGAAAGTGGCTGAGAACTTTGAACATCATTAGTTGGTATGATTAAAACAGAACATTTTAGTAGTTGGTAGTCAGAAGAGATGGTACCTTGAAAGGGCAGAGACTTAGGATTGGATAAGTGTTGATACAAGAGCCTGAAGGTAAAAAGGTAGTTAACATTCAGGAGAGTACAGCCTTTACACTGGTTCCCATGTGGACCCTGGCTGATATTAGAAGTTTCAGTTAGGCATCAGTGTACAGTAGAAAATATTTAAAGATGGTCAGAGAGGGAGAATAAACTGTGTATCTGTGTAATGTTTGAGGCATGTTGGTGAGGTAATCTTTGCTGATCAGTCAGGTGACCTATACATAACTGATCTTGGTATGATTCGTCAGAGTTATTTAGAGGAACATTTATTGAAAATATATCATTTGGTATTTTGTGAAGGGATAAATGTATTTTATATATATTTGACTAATTTAGGATGAAGAGAAAGTCTTTGATTAAATTCTATGGTTGAGTGTGTCTTTAATTCATATGCTCATTTCTTTGATTTATTAGTCCTAGAAAGGAGAACTGCTAGAATAGTTTAATTTCACAAATTTTGTACAATGCTTTATATTCCTTGTTTAACGAGTGTTGGTTTACATGATCTTCAATTAGTATATTCAGTTATACAGCAGTCCTGAGGGTATTGTATTAAGTGCTAAAGATATTGATGTAGAGTTACTAATTTGTATGTCTTGCCAAGTAATAAGAATGCAGTTTATTATCTTCTCAGGATGAATTTTTTAATTGTTTTTTGTTGTTGTTTTTTCTTTTATACAGGCACACACAGAGGGGTAGGGGCATCAGTCTGTTTTTTTTTGTTTTTTTTTTTCATTTCAAATGTACCCCTCTATTCAGAATTCAAATATATTCTTCGAATATATATTCTATTAGCTTTTGTTTCTCAGCTGTTAGTTCAATTAGTGCTCATTCAAAAAATATGCAAATTGTCCAACTTGATATAATCACCAATGTGCAAAAACTAAAATTAATGAATGTGTTTAAGTTAGTTAATAATTGATTAAACAACATACGACTTTTACATTTGAAATTCATTTTTAAAATAATATGATTTTCATTAAAAGTGAATAAAAATATTTAGATTATTTATTACAAGATGATGCAACTCTTTCACAGGGATGACAACCACAATGGACCCTTCTTCCCTGGATACCATTCTTACTGTCACCTTTTATTGTTCATGTTTGGTTATGTATCTACTTTACAAATTATTATGATTACATGAGAGTAATAGGACTAAACAAGAATTCGGCTTTCAAAATTTTCATGAACTACAAAGAAGCCAATCTCTGAAATTCATGTAATAAATAGCCTGCTTGATTGGATTTATTATTTTCATAATCAAATAGGTGCTGCCTCTCCAAAGAAAAATAATGGCAAAAATGTTTGAATATATATTTATAATACATATATATCACCATGGTAATAACAGAAACATTGTAACTTGTCTGAATTTGACTAATAACTCAGAATGTATTTAATCCATTTAAACTAAACAATGTATCTGACTGACAGAAAACAAGATGACATACTGCTTAACATTGGGAAAAGAATCATCATCATCATCTTCATCATCGCTTAATGTCCGCTTTCCATGCTAGCATGGGTTGGACGGTTTGACTGAGGGCTGGCGAACCAGATGGCTGCCCCAGGCTCCAGTCTTGATCTGGCAGAGTTTCTACAGCTGGATGCCCTTCCTAACGTCAACCACTCCGAGAGTGTAGTGGGTGCTATTACATGCCACCAGCACGGGGGCCAGACAGGCAGTACTGGCAATGACCTCGTTCAAATCTTTTTACACATGCCACCGACACAGGTGCCATCCTTGTTGATGATGAAGGAGTGATGAATATTTTCAAGTACAGGAAAATTTTTAAGTGCAGGAGAATGCTATTTTGATTTATTAAATTATATTGGTTTCTGTATTCTTCAGTATGGATTTGTCATATGTAAAGAAGGCTCTAATATTTACATTTGTATTTGTGATAAGGATCAACATTTTTCTATGGCTGCATGAGAGCTGTGACTCTCATAATAAATGGCTCACAGTATATTTCTTTAAATTTCTAATTTATATAGGTGCACATGGCTGTCTAGTTAAAGAGAATGCTTCCTAACTACATGGTTTTGAGTTCAGTCTTCCAATGTGGCATCTTGAGCTTGTGTCTTCTACTATAGCTCCAGACTGACCAAAGTCTTGTGAGTGGGTTTTGTAAATGGAAACTGAAAGAAGCCTAGTGTCTATGTGTGTATGTGTATGAATTCATATTTTCTCATCTGAACACATTTGTTCATTGTAAACAGTGGCTTTGCTAGCAGTGTCATTTGCTTGCAGTCCACTATGAAAGCACATCTGAGTTTCTTGACATGCCTTGTCATGTTGAATGATCTTTGTGAACAAAAGGCTTGTCCATCTGGAGTCAGTTGTTTCTAGTTTTCCAGTTATACATATCCATGCTATTCATTGTTTGATAGACTGGGAGATTAATACTTCACCTGGAAACATATGGGGTTGATAACAGGAAGGACATCAAGCCATAGAAAACTTTGCCCAAACATACTTTTGTCTGACCCATGCAAGCATGGAAAAGAAGACATTTGAATGAAATGTACATACAGAAAAGTGCTATAATGTTTATGAGAAAACCAGTATACATAAAACTGCAAACTTAATTTAGTGTGTGTGTGTGTGTGAGAGAGAGAGAGAGAGAATTGGCAATATGATTTTTTTAAATGCTGTGAGGATTGATGTCTTTAAACTGAGTTGTTACCCTTCTGAAAGTCTTTGCATGTCATTGCTTATATATATATATATGAAACCATGCTAATTTCTTTCTTTGTTTTATTCCTTAAGCTTTAAACTTAATAAAGTGTTATTTTAAAGGCAAAAATATTCAATGTTTTTCAAATTTGGATTTTTATCTATTTTGGGAAACAGAAAGAATGCTATTATAATCTTGAAGTGAAGCAGAAGTTTTACTTTACAGGTCTACTGATGATATGATCTGTGTACTATTTTCATCTTATTAATGTTCTCTTTGTAAATTGATTAATGCCTGTGATATTCTGGCTTTTCTTTACAAGTATATATTCATATGAATTAATTTCGCATTTTGCTTTTTTTATCAATACCATATGTAATGTAGCTGTAGAATTACTAGTTCCAAGAATCCTTTCCAAATGTAGATTTCACCCAACCACCATTTTCTCTACAATGTTGGATCATCTAAACCTTACCTAATCAATGCAACACATATCACATCACCCTGCTACCCAACAATCTTCTGTCTTACAAACATCTATTTTTTTCAAATCAGTTAACTGGTCAGAGCTTCACAAGTTTTATACTGGCCATTCTTGGGACTAAATGTGCTTGTCTTTGACTTCTCCATCACAGCTAAGTGCATGATTGAAACTGTTCTCTTAAATCTGTCTCTCCATATGACCTCTTTCACTCAACGAAATGGCACAACTCCAGACCCCCAAATTGTCTGCTCACAATTGTGCCGCAGCAGTACAGACAAAAGATTCCACCTACATCACTTTAGGGAATTCACTTACCAACAAAGCTAAAAGACTTTTACTCATCACTGAAATTCCTGAAAGGTGACTATCAGGAAATCAAATAATGATTTTGTGTGCCACACAGCCTTCAAGCTCTATCACTTTTCAAAATGCATGGAGGACATTGCATCTTATAAGCAATGGTAGCATTACAATCAATACTCCTTCATCATTATCAAGACACAATTGCTATTAATATCAAGAGAACACTTTTTTAGCCACACCCTTCTAATACATGAACAACCATAGCAATCAAAATCATTAAAACTCACAATATGATCTCTCTACAGTGTGACTTCATATATATATATAACATTTCAAAACATCTTCCCAAAGACTAGGCTTCAGAAACAGAAAATACTGTGATCAATTGCTGACCCACTGCAAAGCTCAAGTAAAAACCACATTTGGAGGACTGCTCAATATCTGGTATAGTACTGTAGCTGCAATCCAACATTCTAGATTACATCCATTGGAATGTCATTTAACTAAGTGGCAAAATTTCATTCACGAACACACATCAACAACTGACCATAAGTCTACTGTTTCTAATCTCTGCTCCTCTGAACTATCAAGTTGCATACAACCCTTGTTAAGTTCTGAAACAGGATTCTCTTTGTAATATCCAAATCCTGCATTAAACACTGTGAAGTCATTCCTCCCCAAAGCTACAATCTTCTCAAATGTTTTCACACATTTTCCATCCAGACATCATCCTCATCATCGCCATTTAACATCCGCTTTCCATGCTAGCATGGGTTGGACGATTTTGACTGAGGGCTGGCGAACCAGATGGCTGCACCAGGCTCCAATTTTGATCTGACAGAGTTTCTACAGCTGGATGCCCTTCCTAATGCCAACCACTCCGAGAGTGTAGTGGGTGCTTTTTACGTGCCACCAGCATGGGGGCCAGTCAGGCAGTACTGGCAATGACCTTACTCAAATCTTTTTATACATGCCATCGGCACAGGTGCCAGTAAGGTGACGATTCTCTTTGTAATATCCAAATCCTGCATTAAACACTGTAAAGTCATTCCTCCCCAAAGCTTCAATCTTCTCAAATGTTTTCACACATTTTCCATCCAGACATCAACTTAAAAATCAAACAGAACATCAGTGACATGAGTCTGGATTGTGCAGACATTGTAAGCAGTGTTTCTCCCTCTTTTGTTTTATAACAGAAAGGTATCACTAAGTAGTTTATTGCATTTTGTCCACTCTCAGCCATAGTTCCAAATTCTACAAGAATCAGTTCTGCCTTTCAACTCACCACAGTTAGTAAAATATACAAGTAATATTTGGGGATCAATCCAACTAAATATACTGCCACAAAACTTTTGGATTTTATACTTTGCTGAAATAATATTTTTGTTGCTAAATGTTTGATTAGTATATTTTTTGTTTTCTTGTTTGTTTGTTTATTTCACCAATATTTTGATAAAATTGCTAAATTCATTTTGTTGTGATAAATATGTTTTTGTTTGGTCAGTAAAATATTTTAACATGTATTTTATATACATCATTTGTCAATGGCATTCTTTAATATATCCTGATCATATCTTAAGATTCCTTAGCTACAATTTTCTTATTATTTTATTTACTGTTTTACTTAATACTGCAAATGTTTTAAAATATATCTAAAATAGTATTCTTATGTATATCACATTTCATTTTAATTTTTCCAGATATGGATTTTATTTCTAAATGTTTGAGAAATGTTGATATCAATAACCTACTGTTTGTATACAACATTTCAACTAGTTTATTTTTCAGTTATCTTCATGTATATGTCTCCTTATTGCACTTACTAAGGAATGCTCTTAAGTGTGAAATACTTTAACCCTTTCATTACTATTTATTTTGAGATGCTCTCTGTTTCTTTCAATTACTTTAAATACAACAAAGAATTTAGTAAAATAACTTGGTTATTATTAAGCTAGTGCTAGGAACATAAATTGTGACTAAGGTTTGGTGGAAGATTTTAATTCAAAACTTATGGAAACAAGAATTTATAGAGGCTGGTATTCAGCTGATATTTTCCTTGTTTGTGATGCTGGTTTCAGCCAGTTTCAGCCGGGTTGGTAACGAAAGGGCTAATGTGCACAGGAAATCCTTAAATATCTTTATGGATTAAAATGTTATACTATACCCATATAATCAAACTTGGAGTGCTGTATCTAGCAGAAGTTTGGTGGAAACACCCATGATAATTATCCAGTTATAATTATACAATGATACTAATGAATAAGAAGAGAAATAGGTTTAAAACTAATTTGCAATTTGATCAGGCATGGATTTTTACTGGATAAAAATCTTAACTGCTGACTCTGTACACTGTATTCAGTCATTGATTTCTTTCTTTGCCAAGTAGCATTTTTGTTTTCAGAAAATACATAAGGCCAAGTAGAAAACTTTAAACATATTTTAGTAAGCATTATTTTAGTGCTACTATTTTGTCCGTAGGTTATAAATTTGAAGAGGCACTGTTTCTTTAACATATTAATGTTTAATGTCCTCAAAGCAAGACAATCAGAATGGATGGAAGCACTCCGTCGGTTACGACGACGAGGGTTCCGATTGATCCGAATCAACGGAACAGCCTGCTCGTGAAATTAACGTGTAAGTGGCTGAGTACTCCACAGACACGTGTACCTTTAACGTAGTTCTCGGGGATATTCAGCGTGACACAGAAAGTGACAAGGCCAGCCCTTTGAAATACAGGTACAACAGAAACAGGAAGTAAGAGTGAGAGAAAGTTGTGGTGAATGAGTACAGCAGGGATCACCACCATCCCCTGCCGGAGCCTCGTGGAGCTTTAGGTGTTTTCGCTCAATAAACACTCACAACGCCCGGTCTGGGAATCGAAACCGCGATCTTATGACCGCGAGTCCGCTGCCCTAACCACTGGGCCATTGCGCCTCCACGAAGACAATCAGAATATTATGTATTACAAAGAATTTAATTAAATATTTAAGTAAACTTTATGTATTGATGGATTGAGAGTTGGATCATGAGTTCAAGCCCAGGCATTAGTATTCTTTCCATCAAGCAAGGTATGTTAATATACATTGATCAGGAAACTTTGATTAAAATATGTGCTACATTTATACAGCATCACAAACAAGGAAAATATCAGCTGAATACCAGCCTCTTGGTTGAAGAAATGAGTTTGTATTCCATTATTACACTGTTATACAAAGAGCAAGACAATGACATTTCTGGCCACATTTACCTGACAGAACAAATAAATTAAGGACGAAGAGCTACTTGACAGCAGAACACTGAACTAATAAAGAACTAAAGAGCAATTTAGTAGTCGTCAGCTTTGAGATTAAATCTTCTCATATAACAGGGATGGAATTAATTTGAGGCATGAGAACAGAGAAGTCACAAGGTCTTGATTATCTGTAAATAATCTTATTGAATTTATTTAACAATTGTTTCAATGCATAAAATCATTCAATACATATTAACTTGCAGAGAAAAATACACAGTTTGAAACATGCTGAAAACATTTTCCTTAATGACAGAGCATATTTCTGAACACCTAATAATTGAAATATCAAATGTAAAGAGATAACGAAGATAGGTCAATGTATCCAGTTTGGTGTTTTCCTATTTTGTTTGGAAATCCTACTGTTCTTTGATCACTTATTATAAATTCTTTTTTAACTGTTATCTCCAAAGAATCATTGCATATGGGGTTTGAGTAAATTGATAAATTGATTTTACTGCTCATCTACAAATATATTGACCTTGATTCTCGGCAAAAGAAACCAGTATTAAACAGAAAGGAACTCCTATGTTGTAAGGTTCACTAATAATTCTATAAAAAACAAAATTCTTCAATCATACAAAAACTGATTAAAACGATGTTTGTTCTGCTTTTCATAGGTAAAAGTTGCAAAAGAAACCTTTCATTCAGAAGATGTTATTGATTGCGATGCTGATGATGAAGAGGAGCACAGAGATGGGCAAGTTTCGCCAAAAGCTGTCGGACACAACATATTCATTTTAGCCCATCAGGTTATTTTATTTTCATGTTCTCTCTCTTTCTCTCGCTCTCTCTCAATGCTTTCTCTATTCTCATTGTCATCATGTCACCTTATTTATAATTTAACCCTTTAGCATTCAGATTATTCTGTCAAATGTAAAGCTTATGTATTCACACCGTGTAAAATTAATCTTGCATCATTTCATGGCTTTGAGATTTCAATGATGTGATTGTTTATTTTTAAAATGACACAATAAGGTAGCTATGAATGACCATATCTGACTAGTTTGAACATAAAATAGGTAGAATATTTTGGATGGATATGGCCGGTTTAAACACTAAAGGGTTAATCAGATGAGAGTTGACTCTATACAGCTGCCAAGTTGGCTTGCTTATGCTGTTTGTCCACCTCTTCTGGCAATGTAGTCTCAGTCAGCATGGACAATAGGATAAGTTCTCAGTTGTGAAACTTAGTGCCTTGGAGACAGCTTACCACTGATAACTTACTGTCCCTTTGACATGACATCCTTAACAATGGTTCCCTTCTGATAATTTAGATTATACAAGGTAGAGGAGAATTTTAGTACCCAGTCAATGATGTGGTGTGGTTGATGAGAAAAAAAAACAGATGAAATTATAATGATGCAGTAGAGATTTGATGTTGTGATATTAAATAATAAATATACTTTCACTTTTTCAGCTTTCCCAACATAACAAAGAACTGGCAAGTCTGCTGAAACCAACTGGTAAAGATATCTATGGAGATCAAGCCCTAGATTTTTATGCTAAACATACAGCCCAAATTGAGGTAAGTAGGCTTGTAAATTATATTATGAATGAAGGCAATTGCATGAAGGGGTGCAGATCACTAACAGTGGAGAGAACATGTGGAAGGGGTAGACCCAGGAAGACGTGGGATGAAGTGGTGAGAAAGATTCTTCTGACATTGGGCCTCACAGAGATTATGACAGGGGACTGAGACTTCTGGTGGTTTGCTGTGCTTGAGAAGACATGTCAAGCAAAGTAAACTCGTGGTTGTCCTTGAATAAAGACATGTCCCCTGCATCCCTCTTCAGCTGAGCTTTCCTTGTCTTGTAGGATTGTTGGTGATGATGCCACATAAAAAGCTCCTGTACCAGTGTCACAAAAAAACACCCATTCCAGTGCTGTGTAAAAGCACCTGCTATACTCTGTAAAGTGTTTAGCATTAGGAAGGGCTTCCAGCTGTAAAAACCATGACAAAACAGACATGGCGCCTGGGCAGCTCTTCAGATGGCCAATTCCCATCGGACCATGCCAACCCATGCCAGCATGGAAAACAGACGTTAAATGATAATGATGAAGTTATTTAACTACATTGGATTTCATCAAATCGACCTCTAATCTAGGATATCTATCCCATTTGATATTTTCAGGAATAATGTGCCCCAACTACTTTATCTAATATATCCATTTTTAAAACATGGTACGGTTTGAGGAAGATTTGGTTGCTATTTCTCTTGGGTTAAGTAACCACATAGACATTTCTTTACTGATGTTTGTATGTGTACATGCATATGCACATCTTTCTAATCAGTCAAAAGCTACAAATTAAGCATTAGGCTTTATCCTACGATACTGAATTATAAATATTGTTTGTATCTTAACCAAATATCTTCCATACGCATACATGTGTATTTTACATAAGCAATTGGGTCTCCTTAATTTTTAATAATGTTAATTCGTATACATTTTATCTCTTACTTGTTTCACTCATTAGACTACACCCATGCAGTCAGATTATCAACCCCAGGACTTATTCTTTTTTTTAAGTCTGGTACTTATTCTATTGGTCTCTTTTGCCAAACCGCTAAGTGATGGGGACATAAACACACCAACACCAGTTGTCAAGCAGTGGTGGGAGACAAACACATACATAGACACATACACACACACATACCACACACACACACACACACACACACATATATATAATAATAAAATAATATATAAACATATGCACATATACATACATATATGTAAATACCTACATCTATATGTATATATACATGCATATATGGGTACAGGACACCAAAAAAACATTGAACACAATGAGAAACGAAAACATGAAAACAAAAACATAGAAACGGACTTTTTTTCAAACAATGAAAAAACAGAGTACAAGACATACAACACAAGGAATATTCCCCTTCTTCAGTTGTCCCTGTTTCTGCCATTCCATATATATATATATGATAGGCTTCTTTCAGTTTCTACATACCAAATCCACTCACAAGGCTCTGGTTGGCCGACAGCTATAGTAGAAGACATTTACCCAAGGTGCCACACAGTGGGACTGAACCTGCAATTATGTAGTTAGAAAGCAAGATTCTTACCGCACAGCTACACTTAATAACACTTTATGTACTCCATTCTTTGATGGAACATAAGATGCAGCAAAAATTTTTGCTCTCAATTAAAATGATTGGAAACCAGTTAAGATTTTAGAAACCTGATCTCTGACGTTCAAAATAATTGTACCTTATATGTTTTATTTTTGTTTTTATTTTATTATAGATTGTGCGAAATGACAGAACATTAGAAAGAATAGTTTTTCCGATCCCAGAGATATGTGAATATTTAACAGATGAAACTAAAAACAAAGTCTATTATACTGCAGAGCGAGATGATCAAGGGAGCAAAGTAGCTGATTTCTTTGAGCGACATGAAGATATGTTTGCTGAAATGAAGTGGCAAAAACAACTTCGTGGTATAGTCTTTGTTATTCATTTATATAAATATCACCAGTTAATATGAAATTGTACATTAGTTGAGAGCTGAGATGATGCCACTTCATGCTAAATTACTTATCGGTAAATAAATAGATGACTTTAGCTGACAGGATGGCCGAGCGCTCTAAGGCACCAGACTCAAGGTGTGTTACCTTAACCAGAATGAAGAGTATTCTAGTCCACGAATGTGGGCGTGGGTTCAAATTACCAATGTCGCTTCACTGACACCTGTGCCGGTGGCACGTGTAAAAAGATTTGAGCGAGGTCATTGCCAGTACCGCCTGACTGGCTCCCGTGCCGGTGGCACGTAAAAAGCACCTACTACACTCTCAGAGTGGTTGGCGTTAGGAAGGGCATTCAGCTGTAGAAACTCTGCCAGATCAAGATTGGAGCCTGGTGCAGCCATCTGGTTCGCCAGCCCTTGGTCAAAATCGTCCAACCCATGCTAGCATGGAAAACAGACGTTAAACGATGATGATGACTGTGTTATTGCCATTGAAATGTCATGAATATAATAACATCAGTTGATATCAAATTATGTGGATTGGTAGGTGTCTTCAACGCTTGTGTTTCAGTCTGTATGAAATGCAGGCTATAAGAAATAAAGTCAAAATATAAGAAATATGATAGTGTATGCTAGTGAAACATAAGTGGTTAATATATTGAGGATATACAATGACCCTAGCAGAATGAACTGCGAATTATCTGCAGGATATTTAATTTTACCTTTAGGGAAACATTATAGTGTAGATCTGTGATTCCCAATTTGGGGCATGGTAATATTTTGGTGAGGTATGTTGAATTTATACCTTTTGTACACAATGTTTTGTATACCAATGAATTATTAAAAAAAAAATTCTTTACATCCCTTCTGTGGACACAATTTTATCAAATTTTGGACACTTTACAGATAACAGGTCGTTTTCATCATATTCATAAGATCTGATGTCACTAAAGAGGGAATAGATTATTTCCTTCAATTTAGTGGTATGTGAGAACATGTAGGTAATTACAAATGCATGTGTGTGTGCATGTGTGTATGTAGTATAGAACTGGTCAGTACTGAATACAATGCCATCTTAATTCCCTATGGAGAAATAAACTGTAGACAGACTTATGTGTACAGGTGTGTCTAAAAGTATTGACTCTTTATCTCCAGTGGCGACAAAAATCAGGGTACACAAGAAAAATGTGGTGCTGCAGAGTGTTGATGGGGCAATAAATGGCGTTGGGGGCTGAGGGATGAAAGAATTGAATGGTGTGGAATGGAAGTAAGGGGTAGTGCCAGTGAAGGAAGAGAAAGAGGCAAAGAGAGAGACAGACAGATAGAGAGAGAGAGATTTATGGTACAAGTAATGCACGTCGGGCGAAATGCTTAGCGGTATTTCATCTGCCGTTACGTTGTGAGTTCAAATTCCGCCAAGGTCAACTTTACCTTTCATCCTTTCAGGGTCAATAAATTAAGTACCAGTTATGCACTGGAGTCGATGTAATCGACTTAATACCTATGTCTGTCCCCTCTATGTTTAGCCCCTTGTGGGTAATAAAGAAATAGGTACAAGTAACGCGCACACACACACACACACACACACACACACGTATATATATGAACAGAGATGAAAATTAACGGGTCATTTTATTCCTACCAGTCAGTTTGTAAATTCAGCAAAATGATAAGAAAAGACTTCCATCATTGATACAAAGGCTTTTGCAGCTGAGAAGATTCACAGAATATTTTTTGTTTCTTTTTGAGCATATTTTCCAAAAGTTTATACTGAAATCTTTTTGAAGAAATTGTTGAAAGAATTTGCTTGACCTGAAATCTTTTCATGTTTGATTAAAAAATACATAAAATGAATAATGCAAGTAAAAAAAAGTTCATCAATATTCAGAGGAATACTTAAAATTTGGATTTATACCCACTATCCATGATAAACTGTCACCAAGTTATGGGCAAAAAAACTCAGATCTTATGAATTTTCCAAAGTCCTCTCCCCACTCTCTTGAAAAAAATTTTCCCACAAATTTCTTTATAATCATAATCTATGCCGGTTGAAAGATATTTATATAAAATTTCATTTAAAAAAAACATTTTCCTAAAAGTTATGAGGGAAATACTTGGATCTTGTGAATTTTCCAAAGTCCTCTCCCCACTCTCTTGAAAAAAATTTTCCCACAAATTTCTTTATAATCATAATCTATGCCGGTTGAAAGATATTTATATAAAATTTCATTTAAAAAAAAACATTTTCCTAAAAGTTATGAGGGAAATACTTGGATCTTGTGAATTTTCCAAAGTCCTCTCCCCACTCTCTTGAAAAAAATTTTCCCACAAATTTCTTTATAATCATAATCTATGCCGGTTGAAAGATATTTATATAAAATTTCATTTAAAAAAAACATTTTCCTAAAAGTTATGAGAGAAATACTTGGATCTTGTGAATTTTCCAAAGTCCTCTCCCCACTCTCTCTTGAAAAAATTTTTCCCACAAATTTCTTTATATCATAATCTATGCCGGTTGAAAGATATTTATATAAAATTTCATTTAAAAAAAAACATTTTCCTAAAAGTTATGAGGGAAATACTTGGATCTTGTGAATTTTCCAAAGTCCTCTCCCCACTCTCTTGAAAAAAATTTTCCCACAAATTTCTTTATAATCATAATCTATGCCGGTTGAAAGATATTTATATAAAATTTCATTTAAAAAAAAACATTTTCCTAAAAGTTATGAGGGAAATACTGGATCTTGTGAATTTTCCAAAGTCCTCTCCCCACTCTCTTGAAAAAATTTTCCCACAAAATTCTTTATATCATAATCTATGACGGTTTGAAAGATATTTTATATAAATTTCATTTAAAAAAAAACATTTTCCTAAAAGTTATGAGGGAAATACGTGGATCTTGTGAATTTTCCAAGTCCTCTCCCCACTCTTGAAAAAAATTTTCCCACAAATTTCTTTATAATCATACTCTATGCGGTTGAAATTATTTATATAAAATTCATTTAAAAAAAAAACATTTTCCTAAAAGTTATGAGGGAAATACTTGGATCTTGTGAATTTTCCAAAGTCCTCTCCCACTCTCTTGAAAAAAATTTTCCACAAAATTTCTTTATATATCATAATTCTGATGCGTGTTGAAAGATATTATATAAAATTCATTTAAAAAAAAACATTTTCCTAAAAGTTATGAGGGAATACTTGGATCTTGTGAATTTTCCAAAGTCCTCTCCCACTCTCTTGAAAAAAATTTTCCCATCAAATTTCTTTATAATCATATATCTATGACGTTTGAAAGAGATGTATATAAAAATTTCATTTAAAAAAAAACATTTTCTAAAAGTACTGAGGGAAATACTTGGATCTTGTGAATTTTCCAAAGTCCTCTCCCCACTCTCTTGAAAAAATTTTCCACAAATTCTTATAATCATAATCTATGCCCTGGTTGAAGATATTTTATATAAAATTTCATTTAAAAAAAAACATTTTCCTAAAAGTTATGAGGGAAATACTTGGATCTTGTGAATGTCCACAAAGTCCCTCCCCACTTCTGGAAAAAAAATTTTCCCACAAATTTCTTTATAATCATAATCTAGCCGGTTGAAAGATCTTTATATAAAATTTCATTTAAAAAAAAACATTGTCCTAAAAGTCTGAGAGGAAATACTTGATCTTGTGGAAATTCCAAAGTCCTCTCCCCACTCTCTTGAAAAAAATTTTCCCACAAATTTCTTTATAATCATAATCTATGCCGGTTGAAAGATATTTATATAAAATTTCATTTAAAAAAAAACATTTTCCTAAAAGTTATGAGGGAAATACTTGGATCTTGTGAATTTTCCAAAGTCCTCTCCCCACCCACCCCTGTTGCTCTCCACGCATTTTGTACATCTGTTGCACTATTTTTTTTTTCATTTGTTTCCAGGTAATATTGTAAACATTAACCAAATTTTGAATAACAAAAATTAAATATCGCAAGGGGACATCAGGATTTTAGAAATGATTCGGTGGGGCATGGCCAAAAGTCCATTAGAAACCACTGGTGTAGATGGAGTTAAGAGCCAGGGCATGAAAATTATTGTGACTGGGTGACATGTGTGAAGAAGTAGAATGTGTGATTTATGGAATGAGCTGTATTGCTGATCTGTTCAAGTACTACCTGCATAAAGCAACAAGAATCACAATGATATTTAGTGATGAGTGGATATGAGACCACACTGATACTGAATCAAGTGTTGATATGTATTTCATTGAGTATTGAAATGCTTGATACTAACAAAAGGTTTATTGTTGAGGAAACTCAATACTGAAAGCACAATCAAATTTATTATAAAATTTATTTTGACCAACAGTTTATTCAACCAACTGGTTTAATAAATTGTAAGGCTACTTATGAAGTATTTACACATTTCTGTTAATATTGTATTTACGCATGTATATAAATTATATTTTCTAACCTGTTTTTTTGTACACATATATATATTTCAGCTAATTCCTTACTTTTCTGGTTTAGTAGTCATATGCTACTATGGGGAAATATTTCATTTAATTTGGCTGTTCTCATGAATTTGTTAGTTGCCTTTTTCTATCCTTTTGGACAGTCCACAAAAGGTATGTTCACATTAAACATTTTCGTTTCTGTTACAACTTAATTTTTATTCCATTAACTTAGTAAAGTTATTCCATTAACTTCCTTCTCAAAAATATGCTAAATTTTCAGTCGTTGCCAGAGATGCAGGTGTGGCTGTGTGGTTAACAGGTTCACTTTGCATTCATGCAGTTTCAAGTCCTCTCTCACAGCATGGCACCTTGGGCAAGTGTCATCTATCAAAAAACCAGGTTGACTAATGGTTGTGAATGCCAGCATGGAAAATGTGGATATAAAAATAATGGCAATAATAATAGCTTAAATCAAACTGGTCCATCTACATGTAAATATGTATCCTATATAATACAGTTTTATATTAAAGAGATGAGGAATTATGTACAGTATTTACATTCGATGGATATTTGTCTTCATCTTGTTTGTTGTTAACACAACGTTTCGGCTGATATGCTGCATATGGGCACATGGCGTAGTGGTTAAGAACGCGAGCTACTAACCCCAAGATTCTGAGTTCCATTCCAAGCAGTGACCCGAACAATAATTATGATAATAATAATAATAATAATAATAATAATAATAACAACAACAACATCGAAAAATACCTTAAGAATGAGAACCAAGGTTCGAAATTTCCCCAAGACACCTGAAGAAGGCTGGAGGGTACATCAGCTGAAATGTTGTGTTAACAACAAACAAGATGAGGACAAATATCCGTCAAATTTTAATAATGTAAATAATGTATCATATATGTTTAAATGCTTTTCAAATCAGTTAAGTAAAATTAAGAATAAGAGTTGTTTGAAAGAATTGGGTAATAACCTAGTGGCCTAATTAACTCAGATAATACTCTAAAAACAAAGGTATATAATGGTAGAGATGGAAATTTAAAGTATGAAGCCTACCAGACTGAGTTTATTTGGGAGGTAGGAACTTTCTGTTCATGAAAAACAAACAGAATTTAAATATTGTTGTTAAATGGTTGCATTTGTCATCCTTCAGGGAATATTTTTTTTATAATTCTATAATGTCTTCTATTCCAGAACTGGATTCCCGCCTATCAGGATTAGTGTGGGCAGCCATGTTTGCGTCCTTAGTCATAGTCATAATGGTTCCTCGACCGGCAGGTATTCGGACCCTCATCGTTTCAACAATATTACGACTTATTTACTCTGTTGGTTTAGCACCAACCCTCTGGCTTTTAGGAGCCTTAAATGTAATAATATATTTGCTTCATATTTTTAAATAAATTTCTAAATGAATTTTATTCATCTTTCATTAATATGATTAATTAATCAGCTCATCTAATATAGATAATTATACTGGTAAAAATGTAAAGTAAATAAGACAAAAATATTTATTATGCAGTCTTTGGAAATGCTCTCATACAGAACTAAATGTTTTGGTTTTAAAACAATGTAATACTTAGTGTTGTGAATGGATTTGGTAGACAGAAGCTGAAAGAAGCCCGTTGTATATGTATATATATATATGTGTGTGTGTGTGTGTATTTGTGTGTTTGTCCCCCCACCATCGCTTGACAACTGATGTTGGTGTGTTTATGTTCCTGTAACTTAGCGGTTTGGCAAAAGAGACTACTAAGGGGTAGTAGTTGTAATTGCTGTTCAATATACATGACAACATCTTGTTGTTATATAAAATATTAATCATTTAGTTTAACACTGTCACCTGGCTTTTGGGTGCATTTACTTGAGGCCACTCTGTTGCAAGCATTCAGATCAGATTTCTGAACTGAAGACAACTAAATATCTTGAGGTACTGCTTCATACTGTTGTATGAATTATGGTTTCTTGCTCCCTTTCTTTCTCCATCCATTCATCCATCTCAAGAATCTGTAAAATTGGTGCTGCCTTTCTGCTTCTAATTAACCCTTTCGTTACCAACCCAGCTGAAACCGGCTCTGGCTCTGAGTACAAATGTCTTGTTTTCAGAAGTTTTTAATTGAAATCTTCCATCAAACCTTAGTCACAATTTATGTTCCTAACACTAGCTGAATGATAACTAAGTTATTTTACTAAATTCTCTGTTATATTTGAAGTAATTGAAAGAAACACAGAGCATCTCAAAATAAATACAGTAACAAAAGGGTTAAGCTATACAACAAAACTATCATACTACTACTAACATAGCACCACATATACAACTGTTATAAATAGCACTGCTATTACTAAGTCTACTAACCCCATGACATTACACTTTGTATACACATTCTGTCTCTTCGGGTATTATGTCTATCACTATCAGTAATCATGGACCTCTATGCCAAAGTCTGGAAATTCATGATTTTCTCATTAATTTCTGCTTGTTTATTTATTGTTTACTCTTTTGGCTTCCTGCTGTGCCAAGCTTGCCCTTAAGGTACAGGGCCTATTTAACCTTTAGACAGAGGGACTACTTCACGTGACATCAGAACATGTCTACACACCAGTGGGCTTATGTGACACATGTCTAGGGACCAGAATAAGAGTTGTTTGAAAGAACTGGGTAATAACCTAGTGGCCTAATTAACTCAGATAATATTTTAAAAACAAAGGTAGAAATGGAAATTTAAAGTGTGAAGCCTATCAGGTTGAGTTTTGTATGTCTTAGCCACAGGACTATCTTCTGTAATTTGACTCATAACTGGAGTCCTTGACAGGTACTATCATTCTAGGTCAGAGTAAACCTAGGAGTAGTAGTGACTCTATTTACCCCCCAAAACTTCTTAACTCTTAAACTGGGGCCTTTGGTGTCTTACCCACAACACACTATTATGGTCTATATTGCACTAAACTGTAGACTACATGCATTACTACTCTATACGACAGTATTACAAATTACATACACAGTTATGACTAATATTACACTAGACCAGCTTTTCTCAACAGGGGTTCCCCAGAACCCTAGGATTCTGCAAAAGGTTTCTAGGGGTTCTGCGGGAAAGAGTGAGATAAGTTAATGCTAATTTCATGATTGTAATATGACTATACATGTACAACATATATTGTTGGTTATTGTAATATAGACATCATCCTATCCAACCGTTGTGTTATATAAAAATATGACAACCATATATATATATATATAAATTAGAAGAAATGAGGTACTCAGAAATCTGGATGGTTTTATATTTACAGATATTTATTAGTATGTTACATGTTTTTATAAAAACATGTAACATACCAATAAATATCTGTAAATATAAAACCATCCAGATTCCAGATTTCTGAGTACCTAATTTCTTCTAATATATAATACCTGTACATCATCTCCAAGCCTTCTAATATATATATATATATATATATATATGTGTGTATGTATGTATATGGGGGGGGGGAGTTTACGAAAAAGACGAAGACAGGTGGTGTACAAAACAAACAGATGTATTAGTATAACGCTCGGGATTAGAAAAAGTCTTTTACGTTTCGAGCCTACACTCTTCTACAGAAAGGGACACAGAAAAAACAAGTTGAGGAAAAATGTATGTGTGTGTGTGTGTGTGTGATATTTACCATGTGAACTATGACAAAAAAGATATAGTATATAATTTTTTTTTGTCCAAGGGTTCCTTGAGACATGTAATTTATTTTAAGGGTTACGCAAGGGTAAAAAGGTTGAGAAACACTGCACTAGACTATATACATAGTGTTTCTATAGTCAATACTACCATGATGCCTTGTAGACTATATTCAATACTATCACTATGATGTGTACACACACTCATGCCTTGTGGGATTTTGAAACCCAATGCAAATATTTTTTACTAGTTTATTAGACGGCAATTAGTGGATCCATTTTAATAATTAAAAACTCCCTTAATTGTATCATGCAACATGCATGGTGCATTACACTACAGCTATAACCAATGCAACCCATATTATATCACTATACTTATTGTTTTACAGTATATCTTACTACTATATCTACCACTACTATTCCACAGTATAACTTTATTTTTCTCTTTCACAGGTGCTGAACAAAGGTATATTCATTATCAGTCTAATGGGAAACAGGGGCAGTTTTACCCGCTCCTTTAAACACCTGCTGATGGACTTTGAGCTTGTTTACCATATTATCTATTTGTTGCTGTGTGTGTTGGGCCTCTGTGTTCATGAATTTTTTTACAGTCTTCTTGTAAGTGTTTTCTCTCTCTCTCTCTCAATACACACACACACATTCACACACAGTACACTTAGTTCAGTTTATTGATTTATTTGGAGCTGCTGCTTCCTTTGGTACTCTGAATTCCTGTTTTTACAGAAAAAATGCACAAAATAATCAAAAGCAAATGACAACCAAAATCCTTAAAAACAAAATTACTTACCAGATTCAAATTACCTTCTAAAAACATGACACAAACTGGGGCCTTCCTGAGTGAAGAACCTGCATCAACTTTATAGAAAGCATATCTTATAAATTTAAATCAGGACATATATTCACTGTAAAAAAAATCACTTCACCCATTTGGGAAAAAATTTAATTTATGCCAGTAAATGTAAAGGTTGTTCTGAAGATTATAGGGCAAACAGAACTTACCTTGAGAAACAAACTCACTATCCAGAATCAAAAATACAAGATCCAGATATGAAGCAGATTCCTCTAAGTGAAAAATTTACTTGTGTGTGCAACAAATAAATCGCCAGAATTTCTAATCTTCCCATTTAATCTTTGTTATGCGAAAACCACAGATCAAAGACAAAAAAAAACAGAAACAAAACATGCTTATTAAAAGATCTAAACGACAATTGAATAAGGGTCTTTTGCTGATGAAATGTAACAATTCAGAAATATGCTCTATAGTTTGATGACATTATTCATAGACCAGCATGTTGTGTTTTCACACACAATGTTTGTAAGGAGAATCTCTTATCCTAAACAGTTTCTGCAGTGATGGCTGTTCCACATTTGAGTGTGCACAATGTGTTTAATATCTGTACACAGCTTTATATGTCTGACATAATAGTCACTCTGCTATTTTGAAGGCCTGTGGAATAGGGAAGTCCCTTACCTAAAAACAGGTGGTGGTCGATGACAAAATGGGTATTTGATCTCAAAATTCTTCCACAGAGTCAAATGTGTAAAAGCAAGCATTAAATGAACAACTCTATCAATGAAAAAAATAATATACATATAGGCACAGGAGTGGCTGTGTGGTAAGTAGCTTGTTTACCAACCACATGGTTCCGGGTTCAGTCCCGCTGCATGGCACCTTGGGCAAGTGTCTCCTACTATAGCCTCGGGCCGACCAAAGCCTTGGGAGTGGATTTGGTAGACGGAAACAGAAAGAAGCCCGTCGTATATATGTGTATATATATGTGTGTGTGTTTGTGTGTCTGTGTTTGTCCTCCTAGCATTGCTTGACAACCGATGCTGGTGTGTTTACGTCCCTGTCACTTAGTGGTTCGGCAAAAGAGACCGATAGAATAAGTACTGGGCTTACAAAGAATAAATCCTGGGGTCGATTTGCTCGACTAAAGGCGGTGCTCCAGCATGGCCGCAGTCAAATGACTGAAACAAGTAAAGAGAAAGAGATAGATATATTTTTATGTACACCATCAAGGCTATGCCTGCATGCATACATTTTGCAGCCAGCACAAAAGAAATTAATGAGTAAACAAAATGTTAGTTACCTTGAAATAATGCAATAATTTATGAATGTATTTATTATAGATTCACCTCAGGTTAAATAGTCTTACAAGGTGCACGGTGACCTCACTGATGCTGGTGGCACAAGAAAGGCACCCAGTACAACACACATGGACGGGGACACACACATAAATGTAAAAAGTACTTGGTGCATTTAGTAAAGTGGTTGGCATTAGGGAGGGCATCCAGCTGTAGAAACTTACCAAAGCTGACACTGGAGCACACTGCAGTTCTTGGATCCACTGGATCCTGTGAAACTGTCCAACCCATGCCAGCACAGAAATCTCTATATATATAAACAGCAAAATGTCTGTGTGTGTGTGTCCTTTATACAAATCCACAATTTTTCAGTTAGAGGGATCGCACTTTCTATGGTCATTCAAAACCGTCCAAGAGTGGTCATGCACATCTTTACATTTCCCCAGTCACCCCGCAAAGCCATTAAAAATTCAATAGAAGTGACTTTTTTGTGAATTTTCTATCGAAAACCCAATCAAAATGCCTGAAACTTGATATGCCAATTGAATGCTAGCTAGCTGTACGTGATTGGTCAGAGATTTGGACAGTACTTGCGTGTTATGTGTGCACGCACGCACCTGTATATGCATGCACTAGCACTATGACCCGACAACACCAGGTCATAGTGCTAGTAGATGTTAAATGATGATTCAGTATACATGTACTTTGTGGGGCAAAAATTCACCCATATTGATGTGGATTGTTTGTTTTATGTTTCTAGCTTCTGGATGTTGTTTACAGAGAAGAAACCTTACTCAATGTGATAAAGTCTGTTACAAGAAACGGACGTTCAATCATTCTCACTACGGTTCTTGCCGTAATTCTCATCTACCTCTTTTCTATCATTGGTTACGTCTTCTTCCGAGATGACTTTATGATGGAAGTGGAGCATTTGACAGAAATTCCAAGTAAGACTTAAATGAATTCCTAATCTGTTTATTTCCTGTTTTATCTTATATTTTCTTTAATTTCAATTAATTTTTTAATTTTTTTTTTCTTACATTACTAAATTTTTTCTAAAGTAATTCCTTTTTTTCCATACTAACATGTAATAAAGTTATTCTCCTCATCAGATGACTTATTTGATCATATTAATTTCTATGTAATCTTAGTTTTCATTTTTTTTTTTAATTTTGTAAAGATGTCATTTAAAGGAAACTATACTTTTTGAATCTTGGATAAAGATCTTCAAGAATATTTTATATATTTGTACTCTAAGATAGATTTGTATTACATCTTTGATTGATATAAAAAAAAAACTACATAAATACAGGACATATGAAGCTTGAAGAAGTCAGTACTCATCTACATAAACTTGTATAATCAAAATGCATTCAAAATAATGAAGCTGTCAGACTCACATTCCTGTCTCACTTTTTTCTAAGTAACTTCATTGCACTTGGTTACTATATAATGTTTATCTTTTCATAACAACTTGTTGCTCTCCAGCTTCATTATAGCTACTGGTTGTCAAATGGTCTCCTCTATGCACTGACTATTTCATCACTGTGTGATCTATTTCCAGTATCTATTATCAACCTCTTCATATTAGTTATTATCTAATCTCATCTTTTCTGCTTCTTCTTTGTCTCCTTCAAAACAAATCGGTTGCTATTTCCATAACGGCTGGCTGTTATCTTCAAGGCCATTGATTGATATCCAATACCTTTCTAGCAGCTGGTTTGTAATCTGACCTCTTCACAGTAACTGGTGTTGTGATTTCTTCATAACATTTATTTTCTGTCTGACTCTTCACACTAATCTATTATTTTCTGATGTAATATCTTTGTACCGGTTGCTTCTGACCTTTATAAAGTAATTAGTTGCCAGTTCTTCTTCACAGCAACTAGTTTTTGATAATCCTTTCAGAATAATTAGTTGTTGGTGAACCATTCATGGGAACTAATTACTTTATGGTCTCTTGAAACTATTGGATAGCAACAATATCTAATTTTAATTCAGTTTTCCTCCAGAAAATCTTTACAGAAATATAATCTTAATACTAAAACCTTTTCCATAATCATTTAATTTTGTTGGTATTAACAACAAATTAACATCCTCGAATTAAAAGTGAGGTATTTGTTGCTGAAAATAGTTACTGTTACTACTTCAATCTTTGATATGCACTGTTTTGTACTAATTTCAGACGACACTGTTTCTAATATTACATCTGACACTTGCTCCAATAATGACAGCTGCTCTGTAAGTAAATCATGGGACCACTGGAACTGGTGGCATAAAGGTGAATCATTCATCTTCTTTCACTTTATTTACAACAAAGACAAAAAAAAATCATCTATACAAATACAAATAACTACCAAATAATTTAACATTTATATCAACATTAAAGTATTTATTAAACAATTTAATGAATTTAATTCTTCATTATTTTAAAAATTCATTGATGCAAGTCCATATATTTCAACTCAGTGTAACAAAAGGTTTAAGAAGTGAACTGGATTTAGCAGCAGTGGGGAGAATCTAATAATCATGTAGATGGCCAAATGAGAGCACTAATGATGAAAATCTCCCTTCTATATTCAGTTTGCACTTTACAAATTGCTTATTTTCTTTACTGGAGTTTTGTTTATTAGAGAACCGAATTAGGAGCTTGCAGAGCTAGACCTAAAGTGTTCGTTAGCTGTGAAACACTAGAGAAATCAATGCAGTAGATAATGATAGATATTCAGTTATAAGAAAACTGGATTGATAATAAAATTTTAACTGAATTAAAATAGTTATTGAAGAAACTCCTAATCCAGGTTATCAAATCAAATTATACATGCTTAATAGGGTATTTAGTCAAACATTTATCATTGGGAACAATTTCGTTCTGCCCAAAATACTCAAGAAGTTATATCAGAGGTAGTTAAATCTCTATAAAAACAACTCACCACTCAGTCTTGCTTTTCAGAAATAATTTATACAGAATTTAATTATTCATCATAGATAATGTCAACTGAAATTTAAGCAAACATCTGAATGTTCTTTAGAAGATTGACCATTTCTTTTATTGCATGTTGTAACATGTCTAGTATTCTCATCTTATCCTGAAATTAAAACCTCACTAATATTCTTGCATTGTTCTTTACAGTTAATTCTTATTTGTTTTGTTAATTCACTCTAAATATGCTAATAAACAACCTCTATCTTTCTTCAGATTTTTTTATTCAAAATTTTCCCCTATATGTAAACATGTTTTGTCCCACTATGATAGGATTTCCGAGCTAATATCTCTATTTTTAAGCTGAAACCAATATTTTTCATTGAATTCTCTCTAAAACTAATACAAGGTTAGTAAAAAGATTCTAAGATAAGTACAAAAGTCAGAATATCAACCAGGTAACCTTTACAGGGATCTATCATAAATTGTTGTGCATGTGTATTTTTTTATTGATATGTAAATGCTTCATGAATTTATACTTGGAAACTTGACTGAAGAATAGAAAGCCACAAATGTTCCCTCCTTGTTTTCCTGTCCATCTTTGTATCGTCCTTCTGTCCGTATGTTTTCATTGTCGTCCGTTCTTGTTCCGTTTTTTTGGATTTATATATACATATAGCAGCATATGTACACCTTTTGCTCAGCTTGTAAGTATATATCTAATTCTGTACAACTTTCTTCTTTCTTGCTCCCCCTTTCTCACATTTCTTGGCATTCTCTTTCTTTAACCCCTCTACTTTCCTCTTACCTCTCGTGCCTCTCTCTCTCTCTCTCTCTCTAGTTTCTTCCCTAATTCTTCAATCTCTCTGCTCCCTACCGCTCTCTGTTCCTCCCATGTGACGGTGCTCAGCCAAGCATGATCTTTCTTTCTTGGACTGACCACTGCTCGCACAACACCTTATTTTCCTGTTTGTTGCCACAAGGCTTCCACTTCACACACCAGCTTAGCTAAACTTCTTTTAGTTGAAAGACATCTGTTGATATTCTTGTTGTTTGTATTTGTACTCGTATAACATTTTCTCCGTTTTCTCATTTTTTTTGTCTGTGTTGTTGCACATATTCACTCGATTTCTTCCCAAAATTTAACGCCCTTAGCTTAGATTTTTGGGGCCTACCAATTTTGAACAGTCTCAAGTGTAACAGGCTGAAACTGTAATGATAAGTGGAAGCTTGACTGAAGAATAGAAAGCCACAAATGTTCAATCCTTGTTTTCTTGTCCGTCTTTGTATCGTCCTTCTGTCTGTATGTTTTCATTGTCATCCATTACATTCTTCTTCTGCTATATATATCAAAACAGAAAATTTGGGGGGTTTTATTCACCATTACATGTGTTTTATGTCATTTGCAAATAAGAGTTACAAAATTGAATATGTTGTAAAAAACATGCAAGATATCCCATCTTAGAAATTCTTCAGACAAAGAATCCAATAGTATAAAATTTACACCTGGATGAACATTTATATATACTTTTAGTAATCAGGAGTCCTTTAGATAGGGGTGAAAAACATATCTAGTAACATAGGAAAGAGAGAAAGAGGTTTATAGAATGAAGTAATAATCATGCATATTTGTACTGAAACTTTTTACTGTTACATTACTTAGTTCATCAGTTTGATGCTTCTGTAGTTTTTTCTTTCTAGAGCAATGTTTTTTAACTTTTGTGATGTTTTGTTTGGTTTTTTCTGTTTGCTTTTTTGTTTTTTCTGTATTTCCTGCTATACCAGCTCGACATCCTAATTTCATCTCGCACCTGATAATAAAAAATATGTCTTCTTCACAGGACAGTTCATTACATAACATTAACAGCTTTATATCGATTTAACATTAGCATTATTAAAATAAACATTAAGAGAATAGATCTAGCTAAAACACTGTGAACATTGACAGAGAATTCTTCAAAGTAAAAACAATTTACTCACAAGAATCCCAAAATTCCCACCAAGGTCAGGAGAATAAGGTGGACGAGGAATTTTTTCCCAACCAAGCTCTTCAATCTTCTGTGATGTGATCTTTGCAGTGTAGGGTTGTGCATTGTCCTGATAAAACATCACTCCTTTTCGATTCACTAAAGCAGGTATTTTTTTTCTTCAAAGCTTAGTTCAAATGTTCTAATTGCTGACAGTAGACTTGAGCATTGATTGTTGCATTAGGTGATAACAATTCAAAGTGAATTACTCCTTTGCAATCCCACCAGATAGAGAGAAGAACATTTTTTCTCTGAAGTTCCCTTCTTGGTTGTGGTTCAGCTTTTTCCCTTTTACCAAGCCACTGTTTACAACATTTAACATTTCAATAGAAGATCCATTTTGCGTCACCAGTCTCAAGTATATCCGAAAAGGGTGAAATGAGTTTGCGAGAATGGAGAGAAGAGCAGATGTCAACTCGGGATTTGTGGTTGCTTTTCAAAAATTCATGAGGCACCCATTTTCTAAGTTTAGGAACCTTTCCAAGTTGTTAAAGATGACAATGAACAGTTGTATGGTTTGAACTAAGCTCTATTGCCAATTCTTCAACTGATAATGCAGGATTTTTTTCAAGTAATGCCTCAAGGAGCTTATCATCAAACTCAACTGGACGTCCTGTTCGATCTTCATCTTCAAGGCTGAAATCTCCACTTCTGAATTTTCCAAACCATCTTCTGCAAGTTCTTTCATTCAAACATTCTTTCCTATAAACTGAGTGTATGTTTCAAATCGCTTCGGCTGCAGAGTTTCCTTTTTTGTACTCATAAAGCATGTGCCTTAAATGTTCTTTGGATACTTCCATGTTAGAAAGGTTTTAAATCAAAGAAATTTTAATTCTATTAAATCCTTTAAAATGTTTTAGCCCGAAGGCCGCGGCCATGCTGGGGCACCAAAATAATATTTAATTAGTTTAAATGTGCACAAATGCATAAAAATATTTTAAAATTCCATTAGACACTCTAAAATACTATTAAATTTCATTCAATTTTAAAAAAGGTAAAATCGAACAGAACTTATGGGATGATCTGATATATATAATATATATATATATATATATATACATATATATATATATATATATATATATATATATATATATAATATACATAAATATATATACATATATATGTGTGTGTATATATATATATATATATATATATATATATATATATGATATACATAAATATACCATCATCGTCATCATTGTTTAACATCCGTTTTCCATACTGGCATGGGTTGGATGGTTTGACTGAGGTCTGGAAAGCCAGTGGCTACACCAGGCTCCAAATCTGATCTAGCAATGTTTCTACAGCTGGGTGCCCTTACTAACGCCAACCACTCTGAGACTGAAGTGGGTGCTTTTTATGTGCCACCGGCATGGAGCCTGTCAGGGGGCACTGGCATTGGCCACGTTCAGATGGTGCTTTTTACGTGCTATCAGCACGGGAACCAGTCACGCAGCCCTGACATCGATCACGTTCAGATAGTGCTTTTTATGTGTCACTGGCATGAGAACCAGTAAGGAGGCACTGGCATTCATCATGTTCGGATGATGCATTTTATGTGCCACTGAAATGGAATTATATATGTGTGTGTATATGTATGTATGTATATGTATATATATATATATATATATATATATATATATATATATATATAGGTTTGATTATATGAACAGGAAAACAGAACTCAAAGCATGAGTATATATCTATATTTTATTATTAATGGACAGGACTAAGGTGGCAAGCTGGCAGAATCATTAGCATATGGGGCAAAATGCTTAGTGGTATTTTGTCTGCCACTACGTTCTGAGTTCAAATTCCACCAAGGTTGACTTTGCCTTTCATCTTTTTGGGCCTGATAAATTAAATACTAGTGAAACTGAGGTTGATGTAATTAGCTGTCCCTCTCCCCCAAATTCCAGGACTTGTGCCTGTAGTAGAAAACATTATTAATGGGCAGGAATAACAAGATGACTAAAGATACACACACACACATATATTTGTATATATATGTGTGTATATGTTTCTGTGTGTGTGTGTGTGTACTATATGTATTCTAATCATGCCTTTGTGGTTGTGCTTATTACATATTGAATCATTTAAATCTTTACAGATGAAACAAGAGATGATGATGTTGAAGATAAACAGCGAGCATGTGATTCTCTGATCATGTGTATTGTTACATCACTCAATCAAGGACTACGGAACGGAGGAGGTATTGGAGATGTCCTGCGCAAGCCCAGTAGTAAGGTGAATGTTTATGGCATTGTACCTGCCAGATTTGAAATTCTTTCCAAGATCCTGAGCAAAATATGGTTCAAAATGTTTCACAGAGTCTACAATACAATATATGCTTTTCAATCTCATCCAGTACTCTCATTTTCAAATAACTTCTCCTCCCCATCATTACCACTGCCCTCGGTTTGTCATTAAATTAATTTTAACAAAAAATATTTTAGAATCTGCTGTACTAATTTATTATTGTGTAGACATATATAAAATCGTGGTGCTAAGGATAAGGGTAGGGACATCATTTTCTTCTTGAATAATTAACGTTAGTGCATTGTCCTTGAAATTTTGTTTGGCTGTGGCTTTCATCATCCACTGAGTTTTGATATTTCTACCTCCAAGTCTTTATACTTAGCTCATTTATAGCCATCATCTTTAGACAACTATGTCTCTTAGGAGGCAAGGGTTAACTGGTGAAGTGTCTTAACTAAAGCCTTGACAGTGGATTTGTTAGATGAAAATAGAAAGATGCTTGTTGTATGTGTGTGTGTGTGTGTGTGTGTAGTTGTCTTGACGTCAAGTGATGGCTATATGCAAGCATCACTGTCATACAAGTTCATTTCTAGTCTTCTGTGGAAATCATGTTTGGCCAGGGAAAATATGACCTTGTTTGGAAACAAGGTGAGGTTTGGTGACAGCTGTGGTTGTCATAAATTACTATGACTCCATTTGAAAATAACAAAAGAACTTGAATAGTTAAGCTGGTGCTAACATATTAAATGTAGAGACTATTAAAAATGCTTATGCAGTGAAGTAGGGAAAAACAATATTAGTCAGTAACTAATGTTATTCTGATGTTTGGCAGAAATGGGAAACAGTTCTGATTCTGGATATGTGTTGGTTTTGTTATGACCTCTTCTGCTAAACTTAAACTTCATATTTACTGAAGGAATGGTGAGAAAGAATCATTAAGTAAATGTTTACAGAAAGGCATAAAAATTAGAATTGTTTTGGAAACAAATTACTTAAGTTAACCAACATAAAGCTCTTTTGCTGCTAGTGAGTTCTATCTTCAGTATCTGTTATCATTTACTCGTTTTAGTTATTGAATTACGGTCAACTGGAGCAGTGCCTTCAAGGGCTTTTAGTTGAACAAACCAAACCCAGTACTTGTTTTTTTCTAAGTTTGATACTTATTCTATTAGTTTCAGTTGCTAAGTTATGCTAAGTTATGGGGATGTAAACAAACCTAAATTGGTTGTCAAGATGTGGTGAAGGACAAACACACACACATACAACAGGTTTCTCTGCAGTTTCCGTCTACCATCACAAGGCCAGGGCTGTAGTAGAAAACATTCGCCCAAGGTGCTGCACGACAGGACTGAACCTAAAATCTCAGAGTTGCAAAGTGAGCTTCTTAATCACAGCCATATCTGCACCTATAACCATGACTATTTCACACACTTTGCAATAGTAGATACTAATTCCATCCTTAACCCTTTCGTTACCAACCCGGCTGAAACCGCCTCTGGCTCTGAGTACAAATGTCTTGTTTTCATAAGTTTTGAATTAAAATCTTCCACTAAACTTTTGTCACACTTTATGTTCCTAACACCAGCTTAATGATAACGAAGTTATTTTACAAAATTCTTTGTTATATCTAAAATAATTGAGAGAAACACAGAGCATCCCAAAATAAATACAGTAATGAAAGGGTTAAACATTATAACAATTGATTTACTTTGCAATAATAAAAGGACTTTCTTTTTCCATCAAAAATAGATTTCTATTTACTTTTTTCTATTTTTTTTTTATTTTTGCCACTACCAGGAACCATTGTTTGTTGCACGAGTCATCTATGACCTTCTGTTCTTCTTCATTGTAATTATTATTGTCTTGAACTTAATATTTGGTGTCATCATTGATACCTTTGCTGATCTGAGAAGTGAAAAGCAACAAAAAGAAGAAATATTAAAGAACACTTGTTTTATATGTGGTGAGTCAATGTTTACTCCACACTTTTTCTATATGTATCTTATATTAGTCCTATATTTATTTTTTATGTTTTTCTTTTGTTGTTCTATAATTGTTATACTTGTGTTCCATACTCCTTTGTGTGTTTCCCTATAGTGTTCTCATACTTGTTCTCATACTTCTTAATGTCTTTATCATCCTTCTATACTTGATCTTTGTGTTTCTTCCTATTTGCATTATCCCTGCTATATGTATGTGAGTGTGTGCGTGTTATATATAGAACATATAGCACTATAGAACAGTATAGAACTATATAAGAACACGAGCATGATCGTTACCAGCGTCGCCTGACTGGCACCTGTGCCAGTGGCATGTGTAAAAAGCTTTGAGCGAGGTCATTGCCAGTACTGCCTGACTGGCCCCCGTGCCAGTGGCATGTAAAAAGCACCCACTGCACTCTCGGAGTTGTTGGCGTTAGGAAGGGCATCCAGCTGTAGAAACTCTGCCAGATCAAGATTGGAGCCTGGTGCAGCCTTCTGGTTCGCCAGCCCTCAGTCAAAATCGTCCAACCCATGCTAGCATGGAAAGCGGACGTTAAACGATGATGATGATGATGATGAATGTGAATGAGAAAGCATTACATTTTACAGAATAATCTGAATGGTAAAGGGTTCCTATATTGATATTCTAGGTTCAAAACTATCAATATACAAACAAATAAGGCAGCTTCTGTGTGGTCATGTAACCTGCCAGAAATAACTGCTTAATTTCTCTTAAGTCCTTACCATCTTAAAAGAAAAGTAAGCTTACATTAGACAAAGAAGTCCTAAATATACAAAAAGATGGGATAGTCATGGCTAGAATGCCTTTGATTCAAAGGGATAATTTGGAGCTAATCAACAAAAAGTAATCATGTTTTAGGTTCAAAATTAACCCTGATCAAGTTGATTTATGACTTGCCCTATTATTTTTGTATTCATATTCTGATAAGACGAAAATGCAACATCCATCAATTGAATAATTAATTGTTTATGTTTGAGGTGCATTTGATTGTTTTCCTTTGATAGTTCTGGAAATGAAAACTTGATCCTGAACAATATCTGCTTCTACTCTTGATATGAGAAGTTATTTAATGTTTTCACTTTGTCCATGTCAACTTCATTGAACATAGAAAATATCAGGGTCGATTTTGACTTAGCAGATGGGGTGCACCTGAGCACTGTATACAATAATTTCATTATTTCATTACTCATCATCATCATCATTTAACATCCGCTTTCCATGCTAGCATGGGTTGGACGATTTGACTGAGGTCTGGCGAACCAGACTCCAATCTGATCTGGCAGAGTTTCTACAGCTGGATGCCTTTCCTAATGCCAACCACTCCTAGAGTGTAGTGGGTGCTTTATGTGCCACCAGCACAAGGACCAGTTTGGTGATACTGGCAACGGCCACGCTCAAATGGTGCTTTTTATGTGCCACCTGCACAGGAGCCAGTCCAGCGGCACTGGCAATGACCTCGCTCATATATCAATAAAATGAATACTCCTTAACTGTTGGAGCTGTTATTTAATCTGTTGTTTTCCCAATACTGCCAAAAAAAAAATGTATGGCCATATAACATTATAAGACATTTTTATTTTTAATGCAACTATTATATTAATTATTAGGTTTGGACAGATCATCATTTGATAACAAAGCAGTGTCTTTTGAGGAACATTTAAAATCAGAACACTGTATGTGGTATTATTTATTCTTCATTGTTTTGGTCAAAGTAAAAGACCCCACTGAATTCACTGGACCAGAAAGTTATGTCTATGCAATGATTAAGGTGAGTCAACTCAAGCATTATCTTAAAACAATTTCAGTCGGTTGAACTTTCTTACTTTCACTACATTTATATTGTTATCAGTTGTTGCTGTTATCAGTTACTATGAAAGGAACCAACCTACAGCTATTAGCTTCGGTTGAGAAGGCGGCGAGCTGGCAGAAACGTTAGCACACCAGGCGAAATACTTAATGGTATTTCGTCTGCCATTGCGTTCTGAGTTCAAATTCCGCTGAGGTCGACTTTGCCTTTCATCCTTTCGGGGTCGATTAAATAAGTACCAGTTACACACTGGGGTCGGTATAATCGACTTAATCCCTTTGTTTGTCCTTATTTGTCCCCTCTGTGTTTAGCTCCTTGTGGGCAATAAAGAAATATATTAGTTTCGGTTGAGTGTCTTTCTTTTCTCCTGGATATAACTTTGCACTGTATCCACTTGTGGCTCCCTAATTCCAGGAATTTGAAGAGTATGAAATCACCTCTTAGACACTTTTGTTCCAAAGTCTACTCTGACCTGACGTAGTAGTGCCTGTCAACATCCTAGCTATAAGATGGGTTTGTGTATCACAGGAATGTCTCCAGAAGAAGGTCAGTCACAGACACCCTAATAGAGAAAAGATTGGGACTGGCTCTGCACATACTATACCCACTATAATAATAAACCATTGCTGCCTTCTGGGGTACTTTATTAAGCATTTAAAAAGGGGTAAGGGAGTAAACCCCGACAGAAAATCTAGAAAGAGAGGCTGTAAGGTAAATATATACAGCTAAGCTTAACCAATATCTGGCATCCCCTGTGACTGCATGGAAGCTGTAAGTGTATTGATTTGACTTTCTGTCATGGAGTAACTATGAGTGAAGAGGTGGTCAGTGTATTTGGAGCTAGGCACTTCTGGAAACAGCCTACACATAGTGGAGGTGGTTAATCTACTGTCTCTACAACAACAGAAAAGGCCAACATAAAGTTTCTTTCTCTATATGACATCATTGGGAGAAAAAAAAATACAATATATCAAGTTTCGTATCAAGTTTGTTTCTATATGAGTTTTGTTTTGCAGGATAAAAATTTGGACTGGTTCCCTCGTATGCGGGCTATGTCTTTGACAGCAGAAGAGAGTGATGGGGAACAGAATGAGCTACGAAATTTACAGCAGCAGCTTGATAATACAAACAAATTAGTCCTTACCCTCTCACAACAACTCATAGACCTCAAAGAACAAGTAAGTTCACCTCAAAGAAGTAAATTTGGAATTTTAATTATCATCTCCTTAAGCCCATTAGCAGATCAGTAGGATGTTGTTCTTGTTGGTTAGTCCATATCAACCGAGCCAAGAGCCTATGATCAAAACCATTCCAGACTGGAACATCCAGTATTTTATTTATGGTGTATCTTGGACTCCACCATTTAATGTAACCTTCCTTTTTTTTTTAATATGGTAGGGAGTTGAGGGAGATTTCATTGCTATTCCTAATAGCTCAAATGCCTCCTTCTTTTACTTGTTTCAGTCATTTGACTGCAGCCATGCTGAAGCACTGCCTTTAGTTGAACAATTTAACCCTAGGACTTATTCTTTGTAAGCCTAGTACTTATTCTATTGGTCTCTTTGACCAAACTGCTAAGTTACAAGGACATAAACACACCAACATCGGTTGTCAAGCAATGGTGGTGGGACAAACACAGACACACAAGCATATACAAATATACGACAGGCTTCTTTCAGTTTCTGTCTACTAAATCCACTCAAGGCTTTGGTCAGCCTGAGGCTATAGTAGAAGACACTTGCCCAAGGTGTCATGCAGTGAGACTGAACCCTGAACCATGTGGTTGGTAAGCAAGCTACTTACCACACAGCCACAGCTGTGCCAACAATTTGACCCTAGGACTTATTCTTTGAAAGCCTAGTACTTATTCTATTGGTCTCTTTGGCCAAACTGCTAAGTTACAAGGACATAAACACACCAACATTGGTTGTCGAGCAATGGTGGTGGGGCAAACACAGACACAAGTATATACAAATATACGACAGGCTTCTTTCAGTTTCTGTCTACTAAATCCACTCACAAGGCTTTGGTCAGCCCGAGGCTATAGTAGAAGACACATGCCCAAGGTGTCATGCAGTGGGACTGAACCTTGAACCATGTGGTTGGTAAGCAAGCTACTTACCACACAGCCACAGATGTGCCTATAGCCATGCCTGCACCTATGTTGAGAATCTCTTATTGACTTATTTATTTTTAACCCTTTCGTTACTGTATTTATTTTGAGATGCTCTGTGTTTCTTTCAATTACTTTAGATATATAACAAAAAATTTAGTAAAATAACTTAGTTATCATTAAGCTAGTGTTAGGAACATAAATTGTGACTAAAGTTTGGTGGAAGATTTTAATTCAAAACTTCTGAAAACAAGACATTTGTACTACAGAGCCGGAGCTAATTTCAGCCAGGCTGCTATCAAAAGGGTTAAGAATTGTTTCTCTATTATATATTTTAACCCTTTCGTTACTGTATTTATTTTGAGATGCTCTGTGTTTCTTTCAATTACTTTAGATATATAACAAAAAATTTAGTAAAATAACTTAGTTATCATTAAGCTAGTGTTAGGAACATAAATTGTGACTAAGGTTTGGTGGAAGATTTTAATTCAAAACTTATGGAAACAAGACATTTGTACTACAGAGCCGGAGCCAATTTCAGCCAGGCTGCTATCAAAAGGGTTAAGAATTGTTTCTCTATTATATATTTTAACCCTTTCGTTACTGTATTTATTTTGAGATGTTCTGTATTTCTTTCAATTACTTTAAATATAACAAAAAATTTAGTAAAATAACTTAGTTATCATTAAGCTAGTGTTAGGAACATAAATTGTGACTGAGGTTTGGTGGAAGATTTTAATTCAAAATTTCTGAAAACAAGACCTTTGTACTACAGAGCCAGAGCCAATTTCAGCCAGGCTGCTATCAAAAGTGTTAAGAATTGTTTCTCTATTATATATTTTAACCCTTTCGTTACTGTATTTATTTTGAGATGTTCTGTATTTCTTTCAATTACTTTAAATATAACAAAAAATTTAGTAAAATAACTTAGTTATCATTAAGCCAGTGTTAGGAACATAAATTGTGACTAAAGTTTGGTGGAAGGTTTTAATTCAAAACTTCTGAAAACAAGACCTTTGTACTACAGAGCCAGAGCCAGTTTCAGCCGGGTTGGTAACGAAAGGGTTAAATGAAACCTGTTTTATTCATCATTAACTTCATCTTTGAATTTATATATTTTTCTCTTTATTTCTTTCTTCAGATGACAGAACAAAGGAAACAGAAACAACGTTATGGTTTACTGCATTCTAACACACTACCAATAGCAAATAACCAGAACGTTTGATTCCTTCACTACTAACATCTTAGATTTGTTCAATGGAAGCTATTGATGTTCTCAATGTCATGTGATGTTTGTACTGCGTCAAGTTCTCAAAACTGCTGCACTATTACCGCTGCTACCAAAGAGAATTGGTCACTAAGCTGCTGCTGCTATCTTAGAGAATTGGTCACAAATATCTCATTCTATTCACATTGAGTAGAATATTAGACCTTATTTCCGTAGTTACTTATTTAACGGGATTTTTCGGTTCTATATTTTTATTTCATTTATATATATTTATTTATATTTTTGGAGGTTTTATTGGGTTTCTTTTCTTTTTTTTTTTTTTTGTCAATTTTCCTTTTATAGATAATTGAAACAACATAAAAACCACAATTGTAATTTAACCCACATGAATATTTTTTTTCATTTTTTTTTTTTTCATTAACAAATGAAAATTGTAATGAAATCAGTCCTTCTTCCAAAATATTTCTGTGGTTTTTTTTTTTTTTTTGTGTGTGTTATATTTATAGCTGATACATAAACCTCTATATGTGGACCCGACAAAACTTCTTTTAAATGTATAGAAAGTATATTTCACTTGGAGAACATATTCTGAAGTGATCCGGCAAGGAGTTGTTTGAACCATTTCAGTGTCTCTATCTTTGGCATATATCTGGAGGAATTAATCAGATTATACATTATACACATTAATACCATTAGCTTTGTGTGTTGGTGCTTATGTGTCCACATGAGTGCTTATAAATAGATCTATACACATATGAGTATGTGAGTGTAAACCTACATTCTCCATTTTATTGCAATATTTGATCACACATATATGCAGTCATGTATATCTCAAGAAAGCTGCAAAAAATGCCTCTGTGTGCATGCGTGCGTCCGTGTGTGTGTGTGTGTGCACATGCGTTTAAATTTAAACAAGGTGAGAACATGCCCAACACATGTATGGGTGAGTGATACTCTTTTTATAAAATTACAAAATATGATTGTGTAGTACTGTGATATTAATTTCCCATTTGCTCTTTACAGATTAATATTTAATGTTTAGTATCTTTCTTGTATGCATGTGTGCATATATATATATATATATATGAATACACAAAGATATTCCTAGCAGGATTGTTAACCAACATTGATTTAGTTGTTTTATACCCACCTAATCACACACACACACACACACACACACACACACTTATCATTTTAGAAAACACTTCCTAATGATGTTATGTTCGAAACTATCATTTTGACATCTTTTTTTTTCTCTCATTATACACTAATGGTTAAGGGTTAACCTCCTTTTTTTTTTTTAATTAAATTTTAGTTTTTCAGTATTACTCCAAGCAAATGTGGATTATACCAACTTTTGTTGGATGGTTGTTGCTGCTGTTAACATCTACATTCAGAATCAGTATATGTATGTCATTATGTATATATATATATATATATATATATATCAAATGTGAGGATAAAATTCTTTTCGAAAAAAAAAAAATATATATATTTTCTCGAAAAAAATTTTATCAATGGCCAGCATATTAAAAAATACCTTTAATGGTTTCCTTTGCCCTCATTTATGAATTGTTTATATATATATATATATATATATATATAACATACATGTGCACAATTTCTGCTGATCTATATATGTGATACATTGTCCTGGTGTGTTTCTTCTTGTGTGTGTGTGTGTGTGTGTGTGTGTGTGTGTGTGTGTGTGTGTGTGTATTTTAATATTTTCCAGTTAGTGATTTATTTTCTCCTTACCAAAAATAAAGGAACAATAAACAGAAATTCTAATCTGTTACTAATTAGGTGTTTCAAAAGAAGCATACACACATATAAACATATGTGTGTTTATTTATAACTAATCTTTCATTTGTTTTTGTTTGTCCAATTTTGAGAGCTGACACATAACTTTCTAGAAAAATTATGAAATCTAAAAGCAAAAAAAAAAAAAAATGAAAACATTGTAATATCATAATTGTTAAATTTACCTTTGTGTGTGTGGGTGTGTGTAATCTATGTAATTATTATCATTTTTGTTATAAAAGTGATCGATTTTAGCCCATACATATAACTGCGTGCGTGACCACAGATCATCATGTTCAAAAAGTCATCGAAGCCATTGTTAAATGATACCACAGTGTGGCAATTTGTTAAGTCAAGGTATTTTCTCACCCTTGACTAATCCACCGACTTAACCTAATATACCTTCATTAGGTCAATTACATCGTGCATTGATCTAACTAATGCAACTGAAATTTCTCTGCTTGGTGGGGAAAGAACAATCATGCAATTAAAATTTTGAAAAATGAAAGAAATGCAATTTTATGGAACAATAAAATTTATTTATTTTAGCATCTGTTTGATATTTCATTCAATTTTCTTATTTTCTGACGTTCACTTTTTCAGTTGTTTTTAAATTGCTTCAGAATATTTGTTATTTTTATGATTATAAATGAGCCAATTACAATGTAGAAGAATATTTGAACAGGGAACTGAAAAGCTGAAACTTGTGTTTGGTGGGAGATAATAATAATAATAATAATAATAATAATTGTGTACAGTGCTCAGGTGCACTACAACTCATCTAAAGTGTATATATAATCAGGTGTAGTTTCGGCGGATTTCGGAAAGCATGAGGGCCTTAAAGGATGCAGTGTCATGGCAGTCAACAACTGACGCAGGCAGTTTATTCCATGCTTCAGCAACTCTGAGCGTGAAAAAATGTTTCCGAAAGTCATGGGAGCTGTGTTGTTTTTTGACTTTGTAGGCATATCCACATGTGTTAGACACATGGAGATCAAAAAGGTGTTCAGTGTTGTTGTTGGTGAGGTCTGTTCAAAACCAAAGTGGACTCTGAATTAAATAGTTATATACCAAATTCGATGTGCAAAGAGCACCATACGAGTGTGATCATTGACAGAGTGGCTAACCAGCTTACATGCCAGTGGCACTTAAAAGGCACCATTCGAGTGTGATCGTTACCAGCGTCACCTTACTGGCACTCGAGCACCATCTGAGCGTGATCATTGCCAGAGCAGCTATCTGCCCTCCGTGCCGGTGGCACGTAAAAGATACCATTCGAATGTGATCGTTACCAGCATCGCCTTACTGGCACCTGTGCCGTGGCATATGTAAAAGATTTGAGCAAGGTGGTTGCCAGTACCACCTGACTGGCACATAAAAGCACCCACTACACTCTCGGAGTGGTTGGCGTTAGGAAGGGCATCCAGCTGTAGAAACTCTGCCAGATCAAGATTGGAGCTTGGTGCAGCCATCTGGTTCGCTAGCCCTCAGTCAAATCATCCAACCCATGCTAGCATAGAAAGCGGACATTAAACGATGATGATGATTTTTTAAAACAGGGTTTAAGTAACATGATTAAGAGTGAGGCTAAAACATAGAATCTGTTATAATATTAGAAGAGGATAGGTATTACACAAAGTATTAGCATGAAGTAAAATTAAGATGCTTCTAGACATATTCCACAAGAAAGGAGCACAGTTCATCAAAAGCATTTTACTTAGCACATTGCCAATTTTTATAACAAGGTTACAGTTAATTTAAATATCCTTAGTATATGATCAGTATTTTCCCCCCTCCCTTTTATCTGGTTGTATAGTGGAGGTGCATGGCTTAGTGGTTAGAGTGTTGCACTCATAATTGTAAAATTATGGTTTTGATTCCTGGACCGGGTAACACATTGTGTTCTTGAGCAAAACCTTCATTTCATGTTGCTCCAGTTCACTCAGTGACAGACTGGCATCTCATCCGAGTCAGGAATATATATTCCATGGGAACTGGTCCTATGACTCTAAATGATTTGGGAAGGAACTTTACGTAGTGGAACCACATTGCTTAGTGGTTAGGGTGTTGGGCTCATGATCATAAGATTGTGGTTTCAATTCCTGGGCCATGCACTACATTGTGTTCTTAAGTAAAACATTTCATTTCATATTGCTCCAGTCCACTCAGCTGACAAAAAGGAGTAATCCTGCAAAGGACTGGTGTCCCATCCAGGTGGGGAATAAATACACCATGGAAACCAGGAAACTGGCCTTATGAGTCTATCTGACTCAGGAAGGAACTTATTTTACTTTGTCTGGATATGAGACAGAGTACCAGCAATATGTTGTTGTGTGTTCCTTCTCGAGCCATGCCTGGCTCATAAGGGCCAGTTTCCCGGTTTCATTGGCGTATAGGTTGCCCACCTGGAAGAGATGCCAGTCTGTCACAGGTTAGCTGCTAGATGCAGGAGAAAAGAGGGAAAAAAAGTTGTGACAAAAGAGTCAGCAGAACTTAGACATTGCCTGCTGCTGGAGCCACGCGAATCTTAGGTGTTTCACTCATAAACACACACATTGCCAGGTCTGAGATTTGAACTCACAAGTCTGCTGCTCTAACCACTAGGCCATATACCTCCACAGAGTACCAGTAATATAGCAAAGTTAATTCAGTTGCTTGAACTTTTTACAAAAGTGAGCATTATGTATGAACAGGAAAAAAGTAATATTTTTAATATGTAGCTCTAGGGTGTTTTACGTGAATGACCTTACTCTTAGAAATCTCATGTTCTCATAAGGTACTTACTAGTACTCTGTTGGTTACAACAACAAAGGTTCCAGTTGATCTGATCAACAGAACAGGTTACTCATAAAAGGCAGTGAGCTGGCAGAATCGTTAGGGTTAGGGTTAGGGTTGAAATGCTTAGCAGTATTTCGTCTGCCATTACGTTCTGAGTTCAAATTCTGCCGAGGTCGACTTTGCTTTCAAGCTTTCAGGGTCGATAAATTAAGTAACAGTTATGCACTGGGGTCGATGTAATCGATTTAATCCCTTCCCTTTGTCTGTCCTTGTTTGTCCCCTCTATGTTTAGCCCCTTGTGGGTAATAAAGAAATAAGAACAGCTTACTCATGAAATTAACATGCTAGTGGCTGAGCACTCCACAGGTATGTTCGCCCTTAACGTAGTTCCTAGGAAGATTCAGCATGACACAGAATGTAACAAGCTGGCCCTTTGAGGTACAACTCATTTTTGCCAGCTGAGAGGACTGAAGCAATGTGAAATGAAGTATCTTGCTCAAGGACACGATGCACTGGCAGGAATCGAACTCACAACTTTATGTTCTTGAGCTAAATACCCTAACCACAAGGCCATGCACATTCACTTTCTCAGAAGGTAAATAAGATGTGGTGTGTAGTCTGTTATTTCTAGCATCACTAAATGAATGGAAGGTAACCTCAATAGTAGCAGATTTGAAGTCAGTAGTAAATCAGGAGATCAAAATATTCTTTCCTAATCTAGGCACAAGGCCTGAAATTTTGGGGGAGGGGGCCAGTTGATTAGATTGACCCTAGTACACAACTGGTACTTATCGACCCCGAAAAAATCAAAGGCAAATTCGACCTCAGCGGAATTTGAACTCAGAATGTAAAGACAGACGAAATACCTATTTCTTTACTAGCCACAAGGGGCTAAACACAGAGAGGACAAACAGATTATATCGACCCCAGTGCGTAACTGGTACTTAGTTTATCGACCCTGAAAGGATGAAAGGCAAAGTCAACCTCAGCGGAATTTGAACTCAGAACGTAACAGCAGACAAAATACGGCTACGCATTTCGCCCGCCGTGCTAACGATTCTGCCAGCTCGCCGCCTTCAGATCAAAATATTCTACACAAAGCTGGCCCTTGTAAATTACAGGTACAACACACTTCTACCAGCTGAGTGAACTGGAGAAGCACTGTGTAACAATGCACCAATGGTTTTCGAACTCGTGGTTGTAAGTTGAATACTCTAACCGCTAAGCCACGTGACAGCAGATAACAGCTGACAATTGCATAATCGCCTTTTGTTACACAAACATACACAGATGACAACATGTGCACATATACACTCAAACACAGTCACATATTGTTATGTCACATACACACTGTTCATTCATTTTATATATACACACATGCATTCACATATAAACACACACACATATGCACAGATAGCAGCAGACATAGTCTTATATTGTTACACAAATGTATACAGATAACAACTCACACACACACACACACACAGATATTAGCAGATATTCCACACGTAGTCTGTATGTTGAACATACAGTTATGCACACACACAGTTATGCACATGCACACACAGTCGCATATAGTACACACACACAAACATACAGTCTCATACAGGTATGCACACATGGACACACATACACAGCCTCATGCAGTTATGTGCACACACAAACACAAAGTCTCATACAGTTATGCGTACACACATAAACACACTCAAACACAGTCTCATACCATTACATGCACACACACACACACACACACACATACACACAGATACCAGCAGACAATCGGTGTCATATTTTTCATTATTTACATTATTTACATTCGACAGATATTTGACACAACATTTCGGCTGATATACTCTCCAGCCTTCTTCAGGTGTCTTGGGGGAAATTTCGAACCTGGGTTCTCATTCCTAAGGTATTCTTCGATGTTATTATTATTATTATTGTTCAGTTCACTGCTTGGAATTGAACTCAGAATCTTGGGATTAGTAGCCTGCGCACTTAACCACTACGCCATATGCCCGAGGGCATATTTTTCGTTTATTTATTATTTAATGAAATGCTAAAATCTTTGTTGGGCTAGCTGAGGTGGGGTGGACGGAGGAGGGTATAGCGACTATAGCAGGCTGACATGTACTGTTAGACTGCTACGTCAGTCTTACCAAGCCAATTTTGTTAATGTAGATAAGGTTGGTCCTTATGAAATACAAGTACAACTCACTTTTGCCAGCTGAATAGACTGGAGGAGTTCGAACTCATGATTGTGAGCAGAATGAATACCCTAACCTCTAAGCCACGTGCCAGCAGATACCAGCTGACAATTGCATAATCTCCTTTTGTTACACAAACATACACAGGATTGGCTGTGTGGTAAGTAGCTTGCTAACCAACCACATGGTTCCGGGTTCAGTCCCACTGCGTGGCATCTTGGGCAAGTGTCTTCTACTATAGTCCAGGGCCGACCAATGCCTTGTGAGTGGATTTGGTAGACGGAAACTGAAAGAAGCCTGTCGTATATATGTATATATATGTGTGTGTTTGTGTGTCTGTCCCCCTAGCATTGCTTGACAACCGATGCTGGTGTGTTTACGTCCCCGTCACTTAGCGGTTCGGCAAAAGAGACCGATAGAATAAGTACTGGACTTACAAAGAATAAGTCCTGGGGTCGATTTGCTCGACTAAAGGCAGTGCTCCAGCATGGCCGCAGTCAGATGACTGAAACAAGTAAAAGAGATAATGACGTGCACATACACACTCAAACACAGTCACATATTGTTATGTATACATACACAGTTTATTCGTTTTATATATACACACATGCATACATATATAATCATACACACACACACACATATGCACAGATATCAGCAGGCAATTATAGTCTTATATTGTTACACAAACATACACAGATAACAATTCACACACATACACACAGAGATATCAGCAGATATTCCACATGTAGTCTGTATGTTAAACGTACAGATACCAACAAACACATTCAGTTATTGTTTCACACACACACAAACACACACAGTCTCATACAGGTACATGCATGCACACACACAAACCATCTCATACAGTTATGCATGCACACACACAAACATACACAGTCTGATATAGGTACACATGCACGTACACACACAGAGTCTTATACAGTTACACACACACACAAACACACAGTCTCATATAGGTATGCATGCACATGCACACACACATACACAGTCTCATACAGTTATTCACACACACAACCTCACAGTCTCATATAGTTATACACACACAGATATCATCAGACTATCAGCATCATATTTTTCATTTATTCATTGGAACACTAAAATCGTAGTGACTATGACTATAGCTGACTGACATCTCAGTCTTACCAAACCAATTTTACTAATATAGATTAACCCACGGCAACAATTTTGTAATTACGGAGATGTACTTGCATAGCAAGTGATTTGATCTGAGATCGTGTGCTGGAACGAAAACAATTGCAGCATGGAAGGTAAGCCATTTAAGAAACACACAAAAGCCGTTCGATTCACTTCAACATTTAAGTTTAATTTGTCAAAATATTTTCGGCGCTTTAAGACTGCGACCTGTTCACTGATAAAAATCCGTGCAGGTTGCAGTCTTAAAGCGACAAAAATATTTTGATAAATTAAACTTAAATGTTGAAGTGAATCGAACGGCTTTTGTGTGTTTCTTAAATGGCTTACAAACACCTTCCACGCTGCAACAATTTTGTAGCAAGACAGTTAATTTAATTAAACCCTCATAAATAACTGGCACTTATTCTATCAACTCTGAAGGGATGAAAAGTAAAGTTTACTCTTGCAGGATTGAAACACTAACCCTTCAACTTATTTTTATTTGAATGCTTTGTGACTAAAAAGCTCACTTTGTGGCCATGTGATTTTAGGTTTGGCCCCACTGCCCAGCACCTTGTGCACCTTCTGCTATATAGCTTTGGGCCAACAGATGTCTTGTGAAAAGATTTGGTCAACAGAAAATTGAATGGAAACCCATTATATATATATATATATATATATATATATATATATACGAGCAAAACGCCCCCCACCTCTAATGGACGGTACTGAATCATATCTGCTGAATAAAAAGCAATCAGTGTTTCCTTTACATTAAAAAATAATTAAGCATGCCTTTATTTCAATAAAACTTTGGTTTTGTTAAACGAAGTTAAGACAAAAAAAAAAAGACTTCTTGAGAAACCAAATAGTCTTTCCTTCCTTCATGCCAAGTTTGAAGAAAATATCTCTTTTGCATCTTACTTTTTTTGGTCTCTTAAATATACTGCATTTTGTGGTATTATTTCAAGCCAGCCGGCTTTTTTTGTGCAAACTGCACATGCATTTTTCTCGCGTACGCGTAGTATTGATCGCAACAGCTGATGTACTTGCGTGTACAAATGCACGTTCCCACGGCTTTATCAATCGCATTCTCACCTGGAATCGATTTTTGTAATTTTTTCGAGACTTATACATGCCCTGATACCATCGGTATCTACATATCAAATTTGAACGCAATCGGATGGAGGATGCCTGAGATCCTAGAAGACACACACAGACAGACAGAACAGATTTTATATAATAGATATATAAAACTTTTGTTAGTTTGTTTATATCCCTGTAACTTAGTAGGTTGGCAAGAGAGACCGATAGAGTAAGTATTAGATTTCAAAAAGGGTTGATTTGTTTAACTAAACCCTTCAAAGCAGTGATCCAACAGAGCCACAGTCCAATAACTGAAACAAGTGAAAGATGAAATAATTATAATTCACTCAGTATAACAAAGCAAGCCACTAGATTTGAAGTCATGTCAGTTTGAGAAGCCCGTGGATCTCCCAACCCTTGAATCACTTGTATCTTTGATCAATTAAAAATGATATGATTAATAAAGTTTCAAATTTCAACACAAGGGAGAATGGAAATTGCAAGGAGAATGGAAGTTGATTACATTGATACCAATGCTCAAGAGGTACATATTTTATTGCCTCTAAAAGAATGAAAGGCAAATTTGAGCTCAGAACAAAGAGAGCTGGGGGAAATGTCGTTGAGCATTTTGTCTGAGATACAACAACAATTTTACCATGTGGCTGATGCCAGCGCTGCCTCGACTGGCTTCTGTGCCAGTGGCACATAAAAAGCGCCATCCAAACGTGGCCGATGCCAGCGCTGCCTTGGCTGGCTTCCATGCCGGTGGCACATAAAAAGCACCATCCGAACGTGGCCATTGCCAGCGCCGCCTCGACTGGCTTCTGTGCCAGTGGCACATAAAAAGCACCATCCAAACATGGCTGATGCCAGCGCTGCCTCGACTGGCTCGAGTGCTGGTGGCACATAAAAAGCACCATCCGAACGTGGCCGATGCCAGCGCTGCCTTGGCTGGCTTCCGTGCCGGTGGCACGTTAAAAGCACCAACCGATCGTGGCTGATGCCAGACCTCCCTGGCCCCTGTGCAAGTGGCACGTAAAAAGCACCCACTACACTCTCGCAGTGGTTGGCGTTAGGAAGGGCATCCAGCTGTAGAAACTCTGCCAGATCAGACTGGAGCCTGGTGCAGCCCCTGGCTTCCCAGACCCCGGTCGAACCGTCCAACTTGTGCTAGCACGGAAAACGGACGTTAAACGATTATGATGATGATGATGTTACTGTCCTGTTTTTGTTACCATTTTTACCCCTCCGCAAAAAGATCTCAAATTTTTTTTAATTTGCTTTTCGCGGGAAGGAAAGTTTCTATCGAAGATGTGTATCGCCTTCACCTTTGAAACGCAGAGTAGATGAAACCATGGCGACTGAAGAAGGGGAATTTTCCTTGTGTTATTTGTCCTGTACTCTATTTTTTTGTTGTTTAAGAAAAATGTCCAGTTCCTTGGTTTTGTGTTTATGTTTTCGTTTCTCATTGTGTTCGACGTTTTTTTGGTGTCCTGTACCCATATATGCATGTGTATATACATATAGAGGTAGGTACATACATATATGTATGTATATATGCATGTTTTATTTTATTTATTAATTTATTATATATATATATATAACAATTTAATAAATAAAACATATGCATACATACATACATATATGTACATACCTACATCTATATGTATATATACATGCATATATGGGTACAGGACACCACAAATAAACGTAGAACACAACGAGAAACGAAAACATAAAAACAAAACATGGAAACGGACTTTTTTTAACAACGAAAAAACAGAGTACAAGACAAACAACACAAGGAACATTCCCCTTCTTCAGCTGCCCCTGTTTCGACTTATTGCGTATGTATGTATGTATATATAGGACCACTCCGTCGCTTACAACAATGAGGGTCCCAGCTTATACGATCAATGGAACAGCCTGCTCATGAAATTAACATGCAAGTGGCTGAGCACTCCACAGACACATGTACCCTTAACGTAGTTCTCAGGCAGATTCAGTGTGACAAGGCTGGCCTTTTGAAATATAGGTACTACTCATTTTTGCCAGCTGAGTGGACTGGAGCAACATGAAATAAAGTGTCTTGCTCAAGGACTCAACATGTCGCCAGGAATTGAACTCACGACCTTACGATCATGAGCCGAATATCCTAACCACTAAGCTATGTGCCTTCACTATATATATATTTATGCGTGTGTGTATGTGTGTGCGCTTGTGTGCAGACATGGCTGTGTGGTAGGAAACTTGCTTCCCAGCCACATGGTTCTGGGGTCAGTCCCACTGCATGGCACCTTTTGAGAAAGTGTCTTCTACTAAAGCCTCAGGTCAACCAAAGCCTTGTGAGTGAATTTTGTAGACAGAAACTGAAGGAAGCCCATTGTATATGTATATAATTTTTTGTGTCTGTGTTTGTCTTCCAACCACCACTTGGCAACAATGTTGGTGTGTTTGCATCCCTGTAACTTAGAGAGGCTTGGCAAAAGAGACCGATAGAATAAGTACCAGTCTTGCAAAGAATAAGTCCTGGGATTGATTTGTTCAACTAAAGACGGTGCTCCAGCATGGCCACAGTCAAACGACTGAAACAAATAAAAGAGTATATATATATATATATATTTTTCTGGTGAAGGCCAGTTTATGGGGTTTCCTGTCCACAAGCACGTCACCAGCTCCCAAATGTACGGACCCATTTTCAACAAGCATAATGTTAGGGTCTCGTTTAGTTGTGCCCCCAATATTAAGAGCATCCCAGTTAGTGTCCCTAGGACACAGAAAAGGGCAGGTTGTTCATGCAGGATCTGCAGCAGTTGTCTGGTAGGAGGCCACTGCGAAACCAAAGGAGTCATCTATCAAGCCGATGTATGGGTGAACCCTGGCACTTCTACTGGCAGAAACAATACCAGCTGTAGATACGCCGACAGAACCAACACCAGAGCTGTCATCACCACTACTAAGGACAACTTAAGTGCTGTCAACAACACCAGCAACACTCCCAATGGCACCATCACTAACATCACCTACAGGAATGTCGCCTTCAACACCAGCCTTACCATCAACTTCCCTGATGTCCACAGTAGCAGACCTGCTAATACCCACACTGGCAGGACCGATTGTAACAGCAGTAACAGACCCAGTGCCGACACCAATTATATTGGCAACAACAGCAATGGTAGCCTTAGCATAAGCTCAACTAATGACACCTCTGGCAACAATAGCAGCACTTCCATGACCGGCAACGGCAATAGTATTACCAATGCCAACACCTACAATAACAGCTCCGGCTCCAGCAACAGCACCATCAACATTAGCAGCAGCAGCAGCAGTAGCAGCCGTTCAAGAATTTGGACCTGAAGATCTCCATTTCCGGTGACTTCGAGGGCCACCTCCCAGTGGTGTCGGACATCAACGAAGAGCCCTCGACAACAACAAGATGACCAAAGTTTTTTTTTTCCAAGGTCTGGGGTCTCCTGCCCCTAAGCCCTAGACCATCACCTAATCACCCTTACCCATCTTGTTGCTTAACAACAACAACAACAGCAGCAGTAGCAACAACAACATCAACTACATCAATATCATTAGTAACAACATAAACAGGTGTTTTACCGGCAACACATGCAGGGCCAGCAATACACACAGGAGCAATAACATTACTGACGGCAGCGAGCTGGCAGAAACGTTAGCACACTGGGCGAAATGCTTAGCGGTATTTCGTCTGCCGCTACGTTCTGAGTTCAAATTCTGCCGAGGTCGACTTTGCCTTTCATCCTTTTGGGGTCGATTAAATAAGTACCAGTTACACACTGGGGTCGATATAATCGACTTAATCCGTTTGTCTGTCCTTGTTTGTCCCTTCTGTGTTTAGCCCCTTGTGGGCAGTAAAGAAATAAATAACATTACTGACACAATCACCACCTTCAGTGGTACCAAACACCAGCAGCTCTGGCACCAACAACATCAGCAGCAGCAACATCAACAGCAGTAATGACAACAACATTGTCAATGGCATCAACAGCAGCAGCAGCAGCCATTCAAGAATTTGGTCCTGGAGATCTCCATTTCCAGCGACTTCGAGGGCCACCTCCCAGTGGTGTCGGACGTCAACGAAAAGCCCTCGACTACAACAAGACGACCAAAGTCCTTTTGTTTTTTTTTTCTTCCAAAGTCTGGGGTCTCCTGCCCCTAAGCCCTAGACCATCACCTAATCACCCTTACCCATCTTGTTGCTTAACAACAACAATAACAGCAGCAGCAACAGGAGATGCAATGGCCCAGTGGTTAGGGCAGCAGACTCGTGGTCAGAGGATTGCTGTTTCAATTCCCAGACCAGGCGTTGCGTGTATTTATTGAGCGAAAACACCTAAAGCTCCACGAGGCTCCGGCAGAGGGTGGTGGCGACCCCTGTTGTACTCTTTCGCCCCAACTTTCTCTCACTCTTTCTTCCTGTTTCTTGTCCCCGGCTTCCCACGCAACCACTGAACCTGGATGCGCATTTATCCATCCGTCAATGCTCTTGGTGTCGGAGGTTAACCTGCTTTCTCTTCTGCGGGTCTTACGAATAGCAAAGGACCACGTTTTGGACTTCTCCCAGGATGAAGACCGCTTCGCTAAACAAACAAACATACCAACAAGCAGCAGCAGCAGCAACAACAACATTGGTGACAGGAACAACAGCAACAACATCAGCATCTACAACTACATCAACAGTAGCAGTAGCAACAACAGCAACAATAATGGGTACAATACCAACATCGTGCGTTCACGGAAATATATTGGTTTTTTCCAACCATGGATCCTCCTTCCGAATTCTGAAAAGGAGATATGTAACATTGCTGGCCAGCCACATTTGGCAACTGAACGATGGCAGTACAGCCGGAAGTCAATTGTCATTAGCAAAAGGAGATAATCCAAACTTTTCTCCATATTTTAAAGAGGTCATAGGCCATGAGGTCTTGGGGTTTGACGATAAGCCATAAAGTTAAACCCTTTATGCACAGGAAACCCAGAGTAACCCCATAAACTGGCCTTCACCAGGAAAAAATAAACACTACTCTACTTAGAGTGTGCTTCTTCTCCAGATTTATATTTTTCTAAAAACTATATATACATGTCATAATCATCATCATTTAATGTCCACTTTCCATGCTGGCATGAGTTGGACAGTTTGACAGGAACTTGAAAGCTGGCTGGGTTCCAAAGTTGTTTGTTTCTTGATTTCTTCCTTGTTTGAAAACTGGCAAAAGGTTAGTGACAGGAATGGTGTCTAGCAACAAAAGATTTGCATCAAAAATTTCCATCTGACCCACACAAGCATGGAAAAGTGAATGTTAAATAATGATGTATATATGTATGTATGTCCAATATTGTAAATACAAGAGCAGCACAATATGAAGTTAAGAACAAATAACCACCAAGACAAAAAGGAAAGTATACATCATTGGCAGTTTTACAGCAACACTAAAACAGTATTAATAAGTTTATGAACTTGTATCCATATTTATTTAGTCTTTGAACTTAACCTCATGAGGGCTTTTTTGGTAGCTTAGGATGAGGCAGTGGTGTTCTCAAATGAAACAAGATTGAACTGACCGGTCATTTAATAATTTATTAGAATTTACTTGCATTCTTATCTCAAAATGCTCAGTGTACTCAAGTAATTTTTGTCTTCTCAACAAGAATGGATTCCTTGAAAGGCCTTTCAAAAGTTCTTTGTTCATCATTATTTTGTACTTTCCATATCATGTGGGAATTTCTCCTTCAACATCTTGTTCAGTGACATTGAATGAACCATGCTCCTCCAAAATCACAATGAAATATTTCATGTTTATTTCTCATAGCACATCACTGAATGTCACTTTGGTTAAATGTTACTCTATACAGGAAGGCAATACTCTTTGGATGAGCTTGTAAATAAGACTATTTTTCAGGTCTCCTCATCATTCATGCATAGGGCTACCCACCATCCATGTTACATTCCCTTCCTCACATGCTATATAGATCCCCGTACATCTTTCATATATTCTGTTAGGCATTTAAGTTTGTTAACTCCTCAGATTTCTATCTTCACACTCCTGTAGCTGAGGGTCTTTCTGAAATGCACCTAAAACCTGACATCGCTGATGCAGAAACACATGTACCAAAGTATGTTATATTGCAAGGCAACAGAAAAGACAGGAGTCATGGTGGAATTGCAATGTACATCCGTAGAGACTTCATGCCTCCTTTTGTCACACTCAAATTCAGTGTGTGACTCACTAAATGTACATATAAGACACAATTCAGTGTAGTTATAAGTATTACTTATCTCCCACCAGATGCTCCAAATCACACAAGCTTATTCGAAGGCTGCCTTGCAAAGATAGAAGCTCCAGGCAAACTAGAACAACACATCAGTATATTTCCCATGAGAGATTTCAACATGCCCAACATAGGTTGGCCTGAGGGCCTTTTACTCTAAGGAATGACAAAAGACAGGTGGAATCTTTGCTCAACCTCACCAACACATTATACATGGAGCAAGTAATACCCCAACCAACCAGGGCAAACAATATACTTGATTTCTGCTTCACAAATAATATGGATTTCATCTATAGTATGAGAGTGACACTGACACTAATCTTGGATCACAATATAGTAGAGTTGACCTTTGTACGGATCAAAGAAACCCATAGACATGTAACCTATGACAAGCACCCAAAATCTATCCAATCTGAACTTCCATAAAGCATAGTGGAAATCAATTGAGAAAGAGATCATTGAATAGGATTCACCCCAATGCCTCTCTATATCTGACACTGACATGAAATTCAAAGAATTCATGCTACAAGATTGTCTCAGAAAGACCACTACACATAAGAACAAGATTCCCAAGGAGAGGAAAGTTCTTATGAGACAGCGTACAAAGATTGCAAACTGTCTAAACAGAGAACTCTTAGCAGTGAAAAATCCTGCTTCAAAACAACACTGGTGGAAATTGAGAAAAATCTGAAATGTTATCTTGAAAATGAAAGAGCAGATAAAGAAGCCTGAGTTATAAAAATTATAAAATCAAACCCAAAAGCTTTCTTTAAGTACACCAAAGAAACTGCTTCAATGCAGGGTAGGGCCACTCTCCCCAAAAGATAGTTCCCTCTGGAAAACCCAATGAGGATAAGTGAAACACTGAATGAACAATTCAAGAATGTTTTCACACCTCTCTTATGGCTCATGCAAGTAAACAAAGCTGTAAAATTCTTTACCACTACATATGTAAAAAGTGAAGCAGTAACAATTGATTTCATCATAGAAGAGGATGTAACACTGGCTATAGATGATGTAGACACAAACTCAGCTGCTGGTTCCAGAGGATTCCCAGCAATTCTTCTTAAATAATGCAAATTATTTCTGTTCTCTCATTCTGAAAGTTCTAAGGATCCAGCCAGCCAGTTATCTGCATTTTATTGCCAACTTAGTAATATGCACTTGGAAAGATGCCTCATTACTTATGCCAATGTCCAGATTGTGAACTGATTTTGATTCAGGGACTGCACCTGGGCCAGTGTATCCTGTCTGTATTTCATTCAGCTCCATGTGTTGGTACCACATGGCTTAGAATTTTCCAGCTTTCAACTGCATGTCATTGTCCTCAGTCCACCTGTATATTGCATCCAACTCATGTTGCAAATGTGCAACATCTCCAGGGTTCTGTATCTTCTGAGAGACTTTTGTATCATCTGTATAGCTAGTAGGGGTGGCTATCTGTGCAGCTGTGGGCATGTCTGAGTAGGCCACTATGAATAGTAGTGGCCCCAAGACAGTGCCCTGTGGGACACTACTTATCATTTGCAATTCCTTATAGGTAGCCCTGTTGGCTACCACTACCCAACTTCTTTTAGAATGTCATGTAGCCACTCTCCAAGTTTTCTGTCAATGACAAGATTATGCAACTTGTGACATATACCATACCATGGTTGACTTTATTAAAGGCTTTTGCAAAGTGGAGATATATCATGATCTCCTTTGAGTTGTTGAGCAGCTGCTCTAACACCCAGTCATAGTGCTGCAAGAGCTGTATCAGGCAGCTTCTATCTGGTCAAAAACCATGCTAGGTGTCAGTCAGCAAGTCATTTTCTTCAAAGAATGTAATTAGTTTCCCTCAGACTTGTCTTGTCTCTTCTCTAACAATTTCAGGCCTTGTGCCAAAATATGAAACCACAAATTGTTGGAGAAGAGACAAAAAATTGTCGGAGAAGAGACAAGTCAAAGTCATCCATGACTTTGCTGATGTGTGAGGTCAGAGACATAGGCCCATAGTTTTTAGCATCTGCTCTGCTTCGTCCTTTATTAATACGTCATATTTCTTCCTCACCCCTTTTTCTTTCCTAACAACTCCAGTCAATTATTCTGATGATTATTCCTCTTTTATAATTAAATGTTTATAAGTTTTACGAAAGATGATTCTGATAGGAGGTTCTCACTTAAAAGTGGTTTTCAAAATATTTTAGAATTTGTTTTCCATTGTTTAAATAGGAAGTGTTTAATTACAAACATACCACATACAAACACAACACGCCCCCACACACCACATGCACACACATATACATATACCCATACATAAACACATATATAGAGAGGTGTACACACATACATATACACACATAAACACATACACACGCAAAAAAAAACATAGGACCTTACACATTCATACATGCAGAGAAACACAAATACACATATACATGTATTCATTCACATATATTCATACATATATACATACACACTCAAAGAAAAGGAGGGGAGAAGGAAAATTAAGTAAATCATATGTTACAAAATCGTCAGACTCATTTTCTTTAAATATGTCTTTGTATCGTCTGTAATATGCAGTAAAAGTAGTTCCTTCATCCGGTTTGTAGTGAAATTCTTCGATGGAATTTGCAACACCGTCCACTGAAAGTAATTCTGTCGTATTTCTTGACTGCAGTAACAATTCTGTTAACTTCTGTAGCTGCTGCTCTTGTTTGACAACTGCTTTCGGGAACTCTTCCATTTCGGTACTATTCGAAACCTCGTCGTCACTGTTATATTGCACGTTCGGATGGCGTGCCTTCGCCAATAACTTTTTCTTTATTAGCCACGAGGGTCCAACATAGAAGGGGACAAACAAGGACAGACAAAAATAGAATGGAATAGCTTACGAGCCTCCCAAAACTCGCAGTTTCATTTTCGAAAAATTTTGGAAAAATTTTTGGGGAAAATTTTCGGAGAAAATTCTCAAAATATTTTTGTGTTAAATTTTTGGTGAAAATTTTGGAAAAAGTATGGAAGGCCAGCGGTTTCAAAATCACAAAGTATGAAAGGCCAGCGGTGCCAAAATCATAAAGTATGGAAGGCCAGCGGTGCCAAAATCTCAAAGTATGGGAGGCCAGTGGTGCCAAAATCACAAAGTATGGATAGCCAGTGTTGCCAAAATCACAAAGTATACCAAAAATTTTCGAAAAAGTATTTTTTGGAGATAATTTTCGGTGAAAATTTTCGAAAAATTTTTTGGTAAAATTTTCGAAAAATATTTGGTGAAAATTTTCGGTGAAAAATTTATGAAAAATATTTGGGGAAAATTTTTGGTGCAAATTTTCGAAAAATTTTTGGTTAAAATTTTCGAAAACTTTTTGGGGGAAAATTTTCAAAAAATTTTTGTGCAAAATTTTCGGTGGAAATTTTTGAAAAA
>NC_042998.1:186392436-186537436 GCF_006345805.1 Octopus sinensis
CAAAACTAACGCAGCGAAAATTTTGAAAAGTTCCCCCAGTTCTGAAAAAGAAAGATAAATTCGACATGGGGTCGACAATCAGAAACACAAACCACAGATGGTCTAGGGAATGCAACTCGACCTTTTTAACTATCAAAAAAAATTTACCATCATTATTTTTCCAATTTCTTTGCTATTTTTTTGCTATAACTCTCTAAAAATGCTTTATAGTTATTTCCTTTACAAACCCGAGCAACGCCGGGCGATACTGCTAGTCTTATATATAGAACAAATTGTAGAGTGGATTATAGGTATTTGATACTTATTTCTAGCATTGGTGCTTGTCATTGGCCCATAACTATATCTCTATAATTATAAACATTAAAAAAATTAATGTTACCTATACGACCATTTTTAAGTGCTAGGCAACTGATATAATCATTTTATGACTATACCTTTATCTTGTAAGTATATAAATACATTTATAGATATTTATATATATATATATATATATATATACACATTTATACTTTTACATATATTTCATCATCATCATCATCATCATTTAACGTCCGCTTTCCATGCTAGCATGGGTTGGACGGTTCAACTGGTGTCTGGGGAGCCCGAAGGCTGCACCAGGCCAGTCAGATCTGGCAGTGTTTCTACAGCTGGATGCCCTTCCTAACGCCAACCACTCCGAGAGTGTAGTGGGTGATTTTATGTGCCACCGACACAGGTGCCAGACGAGGCTGGCGAACGGCCACGCTTGGATGGTGTTTTTATGTGCCACCGACACAGGTGCCAGACAAGGCTGGCAGACGACCACGCTCGGATGGTGTTTTTTATGTGCCACCGACACAGGTGCCAGACGAGGCTGGCGAACGGCCACGCTCGGATGGTGTTTTTATGTGCCACCGACACAGGTGCCAGACAAGGCTGGCAGACGACCACGCTCGGATGGTGTTTTTATGTGCCACCGACACAGGTGCCAGACGAGGCTTTTATATATATATATATATATACATATATATACATATATACAATATATAAGAAATTAAAAAAGGAAAATACACATTTTCCTTTTTTAATTTCTTATATACATTACGAACCCCCTCTTCAATACGCTATTTCACCATGCATTACCCCTCTCTCGATATCCTACGTTCCACTTGCCTAGTACCTGTCCTCTGAACCACCCCTCCCACTGGTGCTCCCCAATATTTCTGCACCCCCCCACCACCATTATAGGTGTCTACTCTTTGAACCCCCTCTTCAATACGCTATTTCACCATGCATTACCCCTCTCTCGATATCCTACGTTCTACTTGCCTAGAACCTGTCCTCTGAACCACCCCTCCCACTGGTGCTCCCCTATATTTCTGCACCCCCCCACCACCATTATAGGTGTCTACTCTTTGAACCCCCTCTTCAATACGCTATTTCACCATGCATTACCCCTCTCGATATCCTACGTTCTACTTGCCTAGAACCTGTCCTCTGAACCACCCCTCCCACTGGTGCTCCCCTATATTTCTGCACCCCCCCACCACCATTATAGGTGTCTACTCTTTGAAGCCCCCTCTTCAATACGCTATTTCACCATGCATTACCCCTCTCTCGATATCCTACGTTCTACTTGCCTAGTACCTGTCCTCTGAACCATCCCTCCCACTGGTGCTCCCCTATATTTCTGCACCCCCCCCCCATAAAAAGCACCATCCGAACGTGGCCGATGCCAGACCCCTCTGGCACCTGTGCAGGTGGCACGTAAAAAACACCCACTACACTCGCGGAGTGGTTGGCGTTAGGAAGGGCATCCAGCTGTAGAAACACTGCCAGACTAGACTGGAGCCTGGGGCAGTCCCGAGCTCCCCAGACCCCGGTCGAAACCGTCCAACCCGTGCTAGCGCGGAAAACGGACGTTAAATGATGATGATGATGATTACAACTCACCACGTAGGGATAATCGAAATTCCTCTTTTCTTTTACTACTATATATATATATATATACATGTGTGTATGTATATATACTCAAAGATGCACATGCATATTTATATACAACCATGCCCATGAATACATATGGAAACACATGAATGTGTGTGCATGAGTGTGATAAACTGACAATCTAAATACAATTTATAATAAAAATTTGCAATTTTATTTTCATTAAAATGCCAGAGATTTCAGAAGAAAACCCTTTACTACAGTACTCCTTTATTTAGCACTTCTGATTGCCACTCACTCTCACTACATTTGTTCTTTTAGCCTTTTTCTACCAGCATGACCAACAAGACACACATTGTATTTTATTACACGTACGATACCCCATAACATTTATAAAAAGTAAAAGCATTTGTATATGTAAATACATAATCTGTTATAGAATACATGTATAATAAGCTATTGTATTAGAATATATAATAAATCACAGAAGCATTTAGCCCTTTTGTTATTGTATTTCTTTTGAGGTGCTCTGTGTTTCTTTCTAGAAAGGTCAGCCTGTAATGACATGCATAAGATCTGGTCATCAAATCTAAGTAGAGACTTCAAACTTGAAATCTTCAAAGCCACAGTCGAACTAATTCTACTATATGGCTCAGAAACCTGGACGTTATCAAAGAAGCTTGAGAGGCGGTTGGATGGAACCTACACTCGCCTCCTTATGAGAGCTCAAAATCTCTCGTGGAAGCGCCATCAAAATGCAAATATATGGGAAACTACCACCTGCATCATCTCTTGTGAAAGGTAGGAGAGTCCAGTTTGCTGGACATTGTTGTAGAGCTGAAAAAGAGGTAATTTCTACTCTTCTCCTCTGGAAGCCATCTACTCGCAATACCAGAGGGAGCACACTCTCCTACCCTGATTTAATCTCCAGGGATACAGGCATCCAGCAACAGGACCTCCGTAATGCCATGATGGACCGTGAAGTCTGGCGTAGCATGGTAAATTCCAGTGTCTCAACTACGGTCGAACAATGATGAATGATGATGATGTTTCTTTCAATTACTTTAAATATAACAAAGAATTTAGTAAAATAACTTAGTTATCATTAAGCTAGTGTTAGGAACATAAATTGTGACTAAGGTTTGGTGGAAGATTTTAATTCAAAACTTATGAAAACAAGACATTTGTACTCAGAACCAGAGCCGGTTTCAGCCGGCTTGGTAACAAAAGGGTTAAGCATTGTTCTTCCTGTTTGCCTGCATATCTTCAATTAATTTGTACCTATCTTTGGGAAGTGTTTTGAAATAATTAATGGCCTCTTCTGTATATCTTTCAGACACTTTTATTATGTCACGAGCTTTCCAATATTCCCAATCTTCATTTAACATGTTTAGTAGTTTTATTCTAGTCTCTTGATCTGGTATAGCATCAACTGGGTCTTTCTTCTTTAAGTCTGCAAACTTGAGATTTTTAAAGATAATAGCAGCTCTTATAGCAAACCAGCCACCATATTGCGGATGAATACTAATTCCAAAGATGGTCTGAAATAGTAAAGAAAATGAATAATTTTTCCAGGTTCTTGTGTCTGTTAATAAACATTACAATATCAAAGTGAATAAATAGAAAAAGAATTTGTTAATTGTTTGTCTTCATCTTCCTTTTTTTTGTTTTTTTGTTTTCTGTAAAAAAGAATATAAGGATTTGTATAGTATGGTGAAAATCATTCATTATATGAATGTATTGTAACAGAGTTTCCTATGCAGTAATTATAAAAACTCAGGATATTGTACTTTTCAGTAAGGATTTTTAAATACTTTCATCATCCTAAAATCAAAACCTAATTTCCAGTATATAAATTTCAGCTAACATCTATAAAGATTTATAAAATGATAAATAATACACATTAGTAAATCAATACATGTTACAGTATTGACAATAGTTTAAATGCTCATTTAATTTCACAGAGTAAAATGGACATTTCCTTTTATAACTGATTCATCATCGTTTAATGTCCGTTTTCCATGCTAGCATGGGTTGGACAGTCCGACCGGGGGCTGAGAAGCCAGGAGGCTGCACCAGGCTCCAGTCTGATCTGGCAATGTTTCTACAGCTGGATGCCCTTCCTAATGCCAACCACTCCGTGAGTGTAGTGGGTGCTTTTTATGTTCCACCAGCACAGGTGCCAGGCAAGGCTGGCAACAGTCATGATCAGTCGGAGCTTTTTATGTGCCACCGGCATGGAAACCAGTGAAGGTGGCGCTGGCATCAGCCACGTTCAGATGGTGCTTTTTATGTGCCACCAGCACAGGTGCCAGGCAAGGCTGGCAACAGTCATGATCAGTCGGAGCTTTTTATGTGCCACCGGCATGGAAACCAGTGAAGGCGGCGCTGGCATCAGCCACGTTCAGATGGTGCTTTTTATGTTCCACCAGCACAGGTGCCAGGCAAGGCTGGCAACAGTCATGATCAGTCGGAGCTTTTTATGTGCCACCGGCATGGAAACCAGTGAAGGTGGCGCTGGCATCAGCCATGTTCAGATGGTGCTTTTTATGTTCCACCAGCACAGGTGCCAGGCAAGGCTGGCAACAGTCATGATCAGTCGGAGCTTTTTATGTGCCACCGGCATGGAAACCAGTGAAGGTGGCGCTGGCATCAGCCACGTTCAGATGGTGCTTTTTATGTTCCACCAGCACAGGTGCCAGGCAAGGCTGGCAACAGTCACGATCAGTCGGAGCTTTTTATGTGCCACCGGCATGGAAACCAGTGAAGGCGGCGCTGGCATCAGCCACGTTCAGATGGTGCTTTTTATGTGCCACCAGCACAAGTATCACATCTACAATTTCCATTTGATCTTTTGATTATCAATAAATTGACATTAGATTATTACTGGTTTTTATTTCATTAATCTTGTAGAGTTAACAGCTACAAGCTATGAAACCACAATAACAATAAATTTGATAAAAGCAACATCAAATAACAAACCTTATCTCCCCAAGGATTATTTATCACATCCTTCTTTTGATAATAATATGCAGCACCAGCAACATGTGCAGCTGTTTGTACTAGTATACTGTAAAGTCGAGGAGCCTTCTGGTCAAAGTCATATATCAGATCTGTATCAGGATAATCCTGAAAATAGAGAGCAAATGAAATTCAGAATTAAGATCAATATTTGAGCTAAAACTACTAGCATAAATATAAAGGAAAGTATACATGAAGTCAAGTTTTGAAATCGTAATATATGCCATTCACATAAAAAGAGAATTATTTTGTTGCTAACAACAATAATTATTTCCTGATATTTTTTAATCCATTCTTACATTGTTACAATGCTTTCAAAACAACCACATCCAACGAGATAGGATAAAGGATCAACCAATTCTAGGGTAACTTACAAGCATTTGAAAACAATATTTCACAGGCATAAATGTGTGGTTAAGAAGTTTGGTTCCCAACTAAAAGGCATCTTGATCAACTATTTGAATCCTTTTATAATTGATTCATCATCATCATCATCATCATCATCATCATTTAATGTCCGTTTTCCATGCTAGCATGGGTTGGACAGTTTGACCGGGGTCTGGGAAGCCAGGAAGCTGCACCAGGCTCCAGTCTGATCTGGAAGTGTTTCTACAGCTGGATGCCCTTCCTGTATAGTGTCCACTAGTATAGCCCCACACCATCTACAGCCTTCTGAGTGGACTTGATAGACAGAAACTGAAAGCTCATTATACGTGTAAAAGCACCCACTACACTCACGGAGTGGTTGGCGTTAGGAAGGGCATCCAGCCGTAGAAGCACTGCCAGATTTGACTGGGCCTGATGAAGCCTTCTGGCTTCACAGACCCTAGTAGAACCGTCCAACCCATGCTAGCATGGAAAACAGACGCTAAACGATGATGATAATGATGATGATGTAAATATGTGTGTGTTTGTATCTCCTTGTTTTGACATCATGTGATAGGAGAAGTAAGCATCACTATCATTAATGTGATGTTATTCATTTCCAGTTTTCTGTGAAAATATGTCTGGCCATGGGGAAAACTACTTTACTGGGAAACAGATGAAAGGTGCTGACAAGATAGGCATCCAGACATAGGAAACCTGCCACAATAAATTCCATCTGATCCATGCTAGCATGGAAAAGTGGACATTAAAATTATAATGATTATATGTCTATTTCTTTACAAACCACAAGGGGCTAAACACAGAGGGCACAAACAAGGACAGACAAACGGATTACGTCGATTACATCAACCCTAGTGTGTAACTGGTACTTCATTTATCGACCCTGAAAGGGTGAAAGGCAAAGTCGACCTTGGTGAAATTTGAACTCAGAACATAACAGCAGATGAAATACTGCTAAGCATTTCATCCGGTGTGCTAACGTTTCTGCCAGCTCACCAGTAATATTGTTACATGTCCTATACAATGGAACATTGTACATGGTGATATCACATGACACAGCATATTGTAACACTAAGTAAAATACTGACATTGTTTCATAATACTTACGCCCAGTGGTTAGGGCAGCGGACTCGCGGTCGTAGGATCGCGGTTTCGATTCCCAAACCGGGCGTTGTGAGTGGTTATTGAGCGAAAACACCTAAAGCTCCACGAGGCTCCGGCAGGGATGGTGGTGATCCCTGCTGTACTCTTTCACCACAACTTTCTCTCACTCTTTCTTCCTGTGGAGTGCTCAGCCACTTACACGTTAATTTCACGAGCAGGCTGTTCCGTTGATTGGATCAACCGGAACCCTCGTCGTCGTAACTGACGGAGTGCTTCCATTACATTATTACATTATATATTATATATTACATTATTATTTTATATACCACTTATCATTCCATTCAACCATAACATTTTATACTAACACTATTCTTTTGATTTACAATATTTCTTTCTCTCCTTCATCACAACACTGTGCTGTGCTACAACTCATCCATTTATCTTTTCCACCAACTATTCCTAAAAGGGTCATTAGGGTAGAGTTTTCAGTTATCTCCTCAATAGGGTCCTATCAGAATCAATTGTCATTGCAGTATCCTGTTGGATTCCCAAGTGTGACCAACCCTGAATATTGCCCAACCATCTTGTTCTTGGTCAATCCCTAGACCTCCTGCTGGTTGGCTCAGCTTGAAGACTGTCTGGTGATCCTTTTTTGCAAAGCTCTAATCACACGTCCATAGTACTGGAGCTGTGACCTCTCAATGCAGAAAAATAGTGGCTTGACCTGGAGAGACTCCATGATCTCCAAGCTTCCCACGTTTATATTGGATTTTAATATGAAAAAAAAAAAAAAGACCGAAAAGATAGTGGGCTCTCACACATACATACTGACACACAATCACATACATTTATAGAGTGAAACTTAAAATTCCGAAAAAAATGTGTATGTGTGTGTGTGTGTGTGTGTGTGTGTGTGTGTGTGTATGTGTGTGTGTGTGTGTGGGTGTGTGCATGGGCGTGTGCGTGCTCATGATTTTACTATAGGGATCCTATGGAGGAACCCTTTCTCAACCATGAATATAACTACAACCCATCATATTAAACTGCATGACCCAATTTTCTGACAAACTTTATGCAAGAATTGTTCACCACTACAATGAATGTTACAATACGAAACTTACCGTTTTTATTTCCTCCGTATAATACTTAACACAATGATCAATAGGAGCTAAATCACCTTTTTTATAGATATTATAAATGAATGGTTTGAATGCTTTTTCAAACATTTGAGGAGTACTGATGGTAATTAATGCGAAAGTATCATCATGGTATTCAAGTTGATAGTTTGGTCCAACAAGTTCATTGTACCATTTTACCTGCAAGAGAAAGAATAATTAAAATCAAAAGTCAGTAAATATATACATTCATCATCATCGTTTAACGTCCGCTTTCCATGCTAGCATGGGTTGGACGGTTCAACTGGGGTCTGGGAAGCCAGAAGGCTGCACCAGGCCATTCAGATCTGGCAGTGTTTCTACAGCTGGATGCCCTCCTTCCTAACGCCAACCACTCCGTGAGTGTAGTGGGTGCTTTTTATGTGCCACGGACACAGGTGCCAGACGAGGCTGGCGAACGGCCACGCTCGGATGGTGTTTTTTTTTTTATGTGCCACGGACACAGGTGCCAGACGAGGCTGGCCAACGGCCACGCTCGGATGGTGTTTTTTTTTTTTTATGTGCCACGGACACAGGTGCCAGATAGTTTTTAGGTTTACTTTTTCCATGCTGGCACTTATTGGATGTGTTGTAATTGTGGCAGTATTCAATGGTTGGGTGCTCTTACTGACACCAACCCTTGCTGTTTTCAAGTAAGACACTTCATTTCCACTGGTCTTTGCATATTGGAACTGCTGTTGAGCTGTTGGAACAGACAAGCACAACTACTGACTAAAAAAGTGTTGATACACAAGCAAACAACACAAACAAATACATACACACAAATATATCTGAGAATTGGTTCGGAGGGTGAAAATGCATCCAGTTGTTAAAACAGATTACACTTTTTTTTTTTAAATCTTGAAATTTATTAAAATATTATACTAGTTTAAAAAAAAAAGGACAAAATAAAAGTTTTAAGGGAAGAAGGTGCAAGAGAAAGTTCCATAGCAATAAAACATGCTGCAAAATCAAATAACATTCAATAGGTTTCATTGTAAAATTACATGATGAAAATATAAGTACTCAATAATTTATTGAATATATGTATGTGTGCATGTATATGTACATATATAAATACCTACACACACACACACACACAGAGTCATCGAAAAAGGTTTCTGTGGTTTTAGTTGTCAATTGCACTAGCTATAAGCAAGTGATGTGCATGAAATCAACGTGGGACTGAATAACAACTGTAGGAGATTTAATATTTGTCACTGGCCAATTACTTCACACCAAACATGGCGGCTGTATAGCAGAAAGCACAGTGTGTGTTGTGGTACACTGAGTTTAAGTGAGTTGTTTTAGTGCAGCGGCATTTTCGCCAAACTTATGGACAAGATCCACCTACAAACAAAACTATGTTGGTATACGACTGTATGTGAGATGTTTGGTGACATATTGCTCCTCTTGTTCAGTGCACGGCCGCATCCCAACATAACATAACATAACATAATGTTATATTGGCCATAATACATGTTTTATATACAGTGCCAAAGTAAATGAATCAAGGACGCCAAAAACCGTTCTACTTTTATAAAGAGAAGATAGATTTTATTCACAGTGTACAAAGTGATTTGTTATTATTAGCGTAGTGTTGTGTCATGAATGCATGCTTATAATATTTGCGTTATAAGTAGAGAGACAGACCACGCTTAGATGCTAACCAATCAGATCAGTGGACACAACAAGGTTAAACTAGCCAAAGATGTTTGTAATCTCAAACGAGATCATTCTTAATATTTTTCTCAAACAGTGAAGATAGCAATGAAGAAAGCAATATTGCTACAAAACCATTGTTCGTTGGTTTAACCAGTTTAAAGAAACTGGGAATGTAAACATTATGAAACCTCCAGGCTGGCCACACACATCGAAAGAGAATGTGGAGCGTCTGAGACTGTCATGCTTGTGTAGTCCTAAGAAGTCCATTGCTTGACATAGTTTGGAAATTCGTATGCCTAAAACAACAATTCAAAATGTGCTGCATAAACGCCTAAGACTGCATGCTTACAAAATTCAAATGAAGCATAAAATTAAGGAGAGAGATAGGCCTAAATGAAATGAATTTGCTGTAATGATGCCGAGAGAAATTCATGACACTGATAGTTATCTTAACAGAATTTTATTTAGTGATGAAGCAACATTCCACATAAATGATTGTTAACTGACATAACAGTCGGATATGGGGAGCTCAGCAACCCAATAAAGTTTGCCAGTACGTCCATGATTCACCCAGGGTTAATGTGTGGTGTGGACTGTTGCATGATCATGCTGTCGGCTCTTTCATGTTTGCAGAAAACATGATTATGGGCGCTAGTTACTTGGACATGTTGGAAATTTATGTGTTCTGTCAAATTGCAAACATTGAAGAGAGAAAGGAGTAAGTGTAATTTTCCAGCTGGCTCACTGCAGCAATAATGCGTGACAATTTAAGCTCTCAACAACAGATTCCCTGGCCATTGGATTGGAAGGAATGGTCCTGTTTTGGGGCCACCTAAAAGCCCTGATCTAATTCCTATGGACTTTTTCTTTGGGGTTATCTGAAGATAATACAGAAAAAATCTGGGATCGGCAACATTTAAGAGAGAGAATCCATGTGGCGATAGCAACTGTGAATCCTGATATGATTCAGCACACCTAGAGGGAGGTCGAGTATTCCTTAGATGTTTGCTGGGCAACAAAGTGAGCTCATATCGAAACCTACTAAATAATGTTCTTTTTTCTTTTATTCTTTTATTTGTTTCAGTTATTTGACTGCAGCCATGCTGGAGCACCGCCTTTAGTTGAACAATTCGACCCCAGTACTTATTCTTTGTAAGCCTAGTACTTATTCTATCGGTCTCTTTTGCCAAGCCGCTAAGTTACGGGGACGTGAACACACGAACATCGGTTGTCAAGCAATGCTGAGGTGGGGACAAACACAGACACACACACATATACGACGGGCTTCTTTCAGTTTCCGTCTACCAAATCCACTCACAAAGCTTTGGTCAGCCCAAGGCTATAGTTAAAAACACTTGCCCAAGGTGCCACGCAGTGTGATTGAACCCGGAACCATGTAGTTGGTAAGCAAGCTACTTGCCACACAGCCAGATTTTCTGTGTTTTGGTGTATAAATAAATAGTATGCCTTTAATACAAAGTTAATTATTTCATTCTGAAATCACAGAAACCTTTTTTGATGACCCTGTATATTGTCAGTGGATCATATATCCAAAACAGAAGCACACTCTAAAGCAGTGCTTTTCAAACTTTTTGCTGGAGCGGAACCCCAAGGAAACATTCCACTGGCTCGAGGAACCCCTGTGCAATAATTTAATTGTCTTATGCACACATATCTGCACAGGAGAATTAAAAATTACTGTCGATTTTAGCATTTTTGTAATTTCTTGCGGAACCCCTGGACTGTACTGACGGAACTCTGGTTGAAAACCACTGCTCTAAAGTTAGAGCAGTAAAGTATTTACATGAAGTTAAATATATGTCTAGTCATAGAGTGACCAATAGTTTTGCATCACTGGGCAGTCGTTGTACCCACTGCATGAGCAACCAGCCTCTGCTCGCTTTCCATGACTGCTTACCAGTACTCATTTTATGTTGGGAGTGCAACTTAAGGGGACCCTTAGGTTGTGCCTATTGAACAAGTGTCTGTACCCATGTGTCTGCATACAGTGCTTGTCTGCTAACCTAAGGAATATTCTTCCCACACAAGTGAGAAAGGTGGGGCAAACCAAATGATGTTCCACTGGCGCTTCCTTTTGCAGGTGCTAGGTCCCAACATATAAGAGATGCAGTCCTTAAACCCATTGGATGCCAGGGCCTTCCCACACAAGTTTTAACACTGAGTGAGAAAGGTGGGGCAAACCAAATGATGTTCTACTGGCGCTTCCTTTAGCAGGTGCTAGGTCCCAACATATAGGAGATGCAGTCCTTAAACCCACTGGATGCCAGGACTTTCCCACACAAGTTTTAACACTGAGTGAGAAAGGTGGGGGTAAACCAAATGATGTTCCACTGGCGCTTCCTTTTGCAGGTGCTAGGGCCCAACATTTAGGAGATGCAGTCCTTAAACCCATTGGACGCCAGGGCCTGGTAATCATTTTAATTTTATAAATAGTTACTTGGGGTAAAAAACAAATGGCAGTGATGACACCTTGAAATTTTTTTAATTAGTTACAGTTAATTAAATATGGAATGCAGTGCAGGTGAGTGTGATCTTCAGGGTTACTGTGACAACTTAGGTAAATTTTCAGTCGGTCTAATAATACCTCGTCAGCAAAACTTATTCTAATCATGACTGCTGGATATTACAACAACAGAATTTGTGTACACTAACAACTGAGCCTTACAGGTTAATTCAATCTTTTATATTTTTCCATGGATTTTTATAGTTTCTTGGGGTTTATTTTCTTTTACCTGCTTAGAAGTGAAACTTGTGAATGCCAATACATTTGGCATTCAATTAGCCTTTTTCAGAGTGTCAAGTTATTTACAAAATCATTTTTTAAATCAATCTTCAAACAACATTGTTGTTACATAAATCCAAATATTACTACACCAACTCTAAAAAGAAGAGATAGATTGGTACAACTGATTTATTTTCCTCAGAAAAACGAAAAAAGATGAGTTTAAGTATTCAGACCTACTGGGTATTAAGGCTAAATTTGATAGTTTACATAAAAAAGAAAATACAATATCCCATCCTAAAATAAAGGTATTTTTTAAAAAATCAAAAATATCAACCAGATTATGGTGGAGCCCTCTGCTTACACCATGGAAAGAAAGAAAGAAAGAAAGAAAGAAGAAAGAAAGAAAGGAAGAAGGAAGGAAGGAAGGAGGAAGGAAGAAAGAAAGAAAGAAAGAAAGAAGAAGAAGGAAGGAAAGAAGGAAAGAAAGAAAGAAAGAAGAAAGAAAGAAAGAGAGAAAGAAAGAGAGAGAGAGAAGAAAGAAAGAAAGAAGAAAGAAAGAACGAAAGAAAAGAAAGAAAGAAAGAAAGAGGAAGGAAGGAAGAAAGAAAGAAGAAAGAAGAAGGAAGGAAGGAAGGAAGGAAGAAAGAAAGAGAGAAGAAAGAAAGAAAGAAAGAAGAAGGAAGGAAGAAAGAAAGAAAGAGAAAGAAAGAAAGAAAGAAAGAAGAGAGAAAGAAAGAAAGAAAGAAAGAAAGAAAGAAGGAAGGAAGGAAAGAAGGAAAGAAAGAAAGAAAGAAAGAAAGAAAGAGAGAGAGAGAGAGAGAAAGAAAGAAAGAAAGAAAGAAAGAAAGAAAAAGAAAGAAAGAAAGAAAGAAAGAGAGAAAGAAAGAAAGGAGGAAAGAAAGAATAAAAGAAAGAAAGGAAAAAGAAAGAGAATAAGGGAAGCAGAAAGGACAGGGTGGTTACAGATCTGTTTGATCAGAGATGATCTGTGGAAACAATGAAGTCTCTACATAGACATTAGAAACAGCAGCCAAATGTCGCTCGTATCCCATTCTCATCACTTTTAAAGAAAGGAAACGTTGGCTAATAATATTGTCCTATATAAAAATTAAAAAATCAATATCACAGCTGGAGTGTATTTGATCAATGTTGGCTCGGGGAACCAACAATAATAACAGCTGCTGATAAAAACGTTGAAATGGGCAAGATGTCAAACGACACTGCGTCACAGCCGGTTAAAACGAAAGAGTGCCGATTTATCTGTTTCGGAACACAACACTTCTTGCGGGATCTTGTTTTCATCAGCTCGTACTATTTAGTTTCTTCATATCCGGGTCTGCATAGAAGATGGTAGTATGATGGTTAAGTGTTATAAAAAAACTAGCAGTATCGCCCGGCGTTGCTCGGGCTTGTAAGGGAAATAACTATATAAGCATTTTTAGAGAGTTATAGCCAAAAAAATGCATTAAAAATGGGAAAAAAATTATGGTAAATTTTTTTTTAAATCGTTGACTCATCGTAGACATTTTTAGAGAGTTACTTCCCTTATATATGCCAAAAATGCATTAAAATGGAAAAAATGATGGTAAATTTTTTTTAAAATCGTAGACTCATCGTAGACGCGCGCTAATACCCAGAAGGGCTCGATATGAATCACGACTATAAGATACCCGGTTTTGGTTAAACTGCACCGCAAAATGTGGGAGTAGTTAGGAATCTAAATCGTAGGAGACAGACACACAACTTCACTTTTATATATAAAGTTTACAACTGTTTATGTATTTGGATTCCGAAATCAAACTTCGATTACTGATAAAAAGAAAAAAAAAAACATTTTCTCTTTCGTACATAATTCAGTTGAAAAAGACGGGAACCTCATAAAATCTCCTTTACCGAACTAAAGAGGCATACCTACAAAGTACCTGGCGATCTTTCGTCTCTAGTAGACCTTTCCGTCGATTTCCGTAAAAAAATTTCTTTTTTTTACATATGGGCTTGCGGGAACTTTTGAAGTAATGAGAGCGAAAGAGACTAAGAGAAAGCCATTTTATGACGAGGGAAGTTCTTTTGAAGTTACCGTCCAGGGGAAGCATTGATGTACATGTGTGTGTGTTTGATGGGGTGTGGGAGACAGACAGTATGTTGTATAAGTGAAGTGCTTCTGTTAGTGTGTGTGAAGAGACAGAGAGAGTAATGTGTGAAAGAGAGAGATAACTGAGAACTTCCCTCGTCATACAATCGCTTTCTCTTAGTCTCTTTCGCTCTCATTACTTCAAAAGTTCCCGCAAGCCCATATGTAAAAAAAAATAATTTTTTACGGAAATCGACGGAAAGGTCTACTAGAGACGAAAGATCGCCAATATAACTTTCAGAAAACTACATTAGTTTTGATGAAATTTTCAACAAACATCTTTCAGAATGTGTAGATTACGTTTATATCGGATAATAAAGACCGAAAAGATAGTGGGCTCTCACACATACATACTGACACACAATCACATACATTTATAGAGTGAAACTTAGAATTCCGAAAAGAAATGTGTATGTGTGTGCGCGCTCACCGTTTTTCTTTTCACATCATATATATATATATAATGAAATTATTGTATACAGTGCTCAGGTCCACCACAAATTGTCAAAAGTGCGTATAAAGCATATGCAGTAATGTACAAATGTCTGGAAAGTGAACAGTGTATCAGTCATATACATGCTTGCGTGTGTATGGAGTGGAGAAAATCAGGTGTAGTGTTGGCGAATCTCAGGTAGCATGGAAGTTTTGAAGGATGCAGTGCTCCGACAACCGATGCCGGCAGTTTGTTCCATGCTTCAGCAACTCTAAGCGTGAAAAAATGTTTCCGAAAGTCATGAGAGCTGTGTTGTTTTCTGACTTTGTAAACATGTCCACGGATGTTACACAGGTGGAGTTTGAAAAGGTGCTCAGAATTATTGTTAGTAAGATGGTTAATAATTTCATGGGTGTCTGCCAAGTCAGCTGCCAGACGTCGGAGTTTCAATGTGTCCAGGCCCAGGGAAGTAAGGCGTTCAGAATATGGCAAATGCCTGATGGAGGGTATTCTTTTGATTGCACGTCGCTGAACGGCTTCCAGACGATTAATATCCTGGGCAAGATAGGGGTTCCAGACCGGTGATGCAAATTCCAGGTGAGGTTGTACCATAGCTATATAAAGCCGCAGATAGATAGCCGGAGAGCGGCTCACAAAGGAGCCATTATATCATATCCGGATATAATGGTAATTTACTCTGAAAGATGCTTGTACAAAATTTCATTAAAAAATATGTTTTTCTTAAAGTTATGAGGAAACAAAACTGACTCGTGTGAATTTACCGAAACTCTTCTCCCCACCGTCGGGAATTGTTCTGTTTTTTTTTGTTTTTCACAACAATTTCTGATATAATCAGAATCAACACCATCTAAAGCGTATTTGTTGACAATTTCATTAAAAATATCCAATTTTCTGGAAGTTATGAGGAGATAAAGTCGGTGGGGCACAATTGTGTAGGTATGTCGCTAATGAAATATATTTTTGTTAATTATATGTATTTCATTGATATTGATAAATAATTCTTTCTAATTTAGACACAAGGCCAGCAATAATAAGGGCACGGTTAAGTCAATTATATCGAACTCAGGACTTGACTGATGCTTGCTTCATCGCCTCCCAAAGGCGAAGATCTCAGTAGAATTTGAACTCGGAACCTAAAGCGCCGGAAGAAACGTCACTAAACATTTTCCCGACCTCTAACGAGTTCCCACCCTTTTTATTAATATACAAGTATCCGCTTTTCCTGACCATAGAAAGATAGCCTCAAGTGACATATATATGGATCTAAATATATCAAGGTCAGTGATTTCAGTAAGGATGTGCCGAAAGACTGTCAAATTTATAATTCTAGACGAAAATATAAACACTAATAAAACAGAACTCAATTTTCAAAACAGTCCTTAACGAGTAGTTAAACAATCAGTTAAAATAAAGTCTGTAGAATATACAAAACACTCTAGTATGCGACCACACCCAGTTCACCAGTAAAGTACTTATTTACAAAGAGAGGAGAGTGTAAGAGACAAAACCATTTGAAAATGCGCCCCCAGAGAATGACACAACCAAATACTATTGAGCAACTTAAGTCAGCCCCCAACTAGAGCTGACTTACAATACGAACGAGCAGGTGTGATCCACATCGGCCGAACGAGCAGGTGTGATCCACATTGGCCGAACGAGCAGGTGTGATCCACATCTCCATAGTTTTACATATGACATATGAAGGCATATAAGAATTAACCGCAAATTCTGTCAACAAAATAAATTGCGTAAAATGGCCAGCACGTGCTATCACCCAAACATCCGTTGTTTTCGATTCGTTTACTCTATGTCACTAAAGACAAAGAAACAAATATATAGGGAGATGTACTCGCATAGCAAGTGATTTGATCTGAGATCGTGTGCTGGAACGAAAACAATTGCAGCGTGGAAGGTGTTTGTAAGCCATTTAAGAAACACACAAAAGCCGTTCGATTCACTCCAACATTTAAGTTTAATTTGTCAAAATATTTTCGTCGCTAAAATCCGCGACCTGTTCACTGAAAAAAAAAACCCGTGCTGCATCAAATATATATATATATAATTGTTAACTCACGTACTTTGAAGGGATGCGCCTCAAAACCAAATGGGCCGAGGATTTCGTTAACCCTCCGAACAATTTCTTCTGCTTCTTTGGCCATGATGATTCTGTACGGATCGTAACTTGTAAACAATTATCTAATATCTCAAGGAGAGACAACTGTACCTCAACGATGTTACGGAGCTTTGTGTGTCTGCGTGCGTAGATCTTACGAGATGCTATATATATATATATTTGACACACACACACACACACAGGCATAATGACTTCTCAGAATTCGAGGCATATTCTACGAACAGCATACAAAGGCGTGAGGCGTGGTTTACGTAAATCTTTAGTAAATAATTTTTTCTTGGAATTCAAATTCCTAAGAAAAGTTGCATGTATATACAGACATAAGTAAGTATATATACATATATAAACACACACATAAACAAAACACACACACACACACACACACCACATATATATATATTATATATTACACGCACACAAACATATAACATACACTCCACTTACTCACGCACGCACACACACGCGCGCGCGCACATACACACAAAAAACATATTGAATCCTGCTAGAAAATTCTCGAGCAATGAAAAGCCTTCATGCCAAATTTGTCTGTGCTTAGGCCTTGCATTGAGAAACACACACCCGTATGTATATATATATATATATATATATACGTATATGTAATATGTACATATATATATATATACACAAATTGACTTCTAGCAGGAGTCAATATGTGTATGTGTGTGTATGCGCGCGTGTGTGTGTGTGCGTGCGTGAGTAAGTGAGTGTATGTATATATGTGCTTGTGTGTGTGTATGTATATATATATATATGTGTGTGTGTGTGTTTGTTTATGTGTGCGTATTTATGTGTGTTTTTATATATGTATATGTGCTTACTATATATATATGTTTATATATATATATGTGCGCATATACCTATATATATATATATATGCGCACATACATTTATACATAAGAGATAGATATATATATATACATGCACATATACATACATATATATACACACATACATACACACACACACACATATATAAGGGTGCAGGTGTGGCTGTGTGGTAAGAAACTTGGTTCCAAAACACATGGTCCTGGGTTCAGTCCCACAGTGTGGTAACTTGGCATGTGTCTTCTGCTATATATGCCTCAGACCAACCAAAGCTTTGTCAGTGGATTTCATAGACAGAAACTGAAAGAAATCAATTGTATATGTAAGTAGCTTGCTAACCAACCACATGGTTCCGAGTTCAGTCCCACTGCGTGGCATCTTGGGCAAGTGTCTTTTGCCATAGCCCCGGGCCGACCAATGCCTGTGAGTGGATTTGGTAGACGGAAACTGAAAGAAGCCTGTCGTATATATGTATATATATATGTATGTGTGTGTGTTTGTGTGTCTGGTTTGTTCCCCTAGCATTGCTTGACAACCAATGCTGGTGTGTTTATGCCTCCGTCACTTAGCGGTTCGGCAAAAAGAGACTGATAAAATAAGTACTGGGCTTACAAAAAGAATAAGTCCTGGGGTCGAGTTGCTCGACTAAAGGCGGTGCTCCAGTATGGCCGCAGTCAAATGACTGAAACAAGTAAAGAGATATGTTATATATGTAAGGTATTATGGTCTTTGTCTCTGGGTTTCTCCCTCATCATGTGCTTGACAACTGCTGTTGGTTTATTTACATCCCCATAACTTACTGGTTTGACAAAAAGCGACTGATAGTACCAAGCTTATCTAAATAAAAAAATTCTTCAAGGCAGTGTCTCAGATTTTTGTTTGCCCACTCAATTGTATGACATATTTATCTCATACTATTCATCTTAATGCCCAGATTCCAAAATTAAAATCTAATGGAACCTGTTCAAAGGATTTTGCTCCTGAATAATGAAGCTCTAAAATGTGCGAGTTAATCGTCCAACCCATGCTAGCATGGACAGTGGATGTTAAACGATGATGCTGATGATGATGATGATATCATTATCATCATATCATCGAATATATATATGTGTGTGTGTGTATGTATATATATATATATATATATATATATATATACATGTATATATATATATATATAATACATATTAATATCGTATATACATTATATATATAATACATACTGTATATATCTACATACATTATATATACATACATGTATATATATACATACATATATATTTTAATTGTGTATGTATATATATACATGTATGTATATATATATACGTATGTATAATAATATATATATATATATATATATACAGTATGTATATATATACATGTATGTACATATATACATGTATGTGTATATATATACATGTATTATATATATATATATGTATATATAGTATACATGTGGTATATATATTATGTATATTATATATCATAATATCCATGTATATATACTATTATATATATATACCTGTGATATTATATATATATATATATATCTAATATATATATAATTATATATATATACATACACACACACATATATATATATATATATATTCGATGATGTTGATGATGATATCATCATCAGCATCATCATCATCATCGTTTAACATCCACTGTCCATGCTAGCATGGTTGGACGATTAACTCGCACATTTTAGAGCTCCATATATATATATATGTTGTTGTTGCATTTAGGAATGGTCATTTTGCCATTTAGCCATAAACACAACTTATATATTTGGTGTTAATTTTGCTTCAGCGTTATTTATTTTTTACATTAATCTTAACTTTTTTTTTTTCATGTGACAGAAGAAGATCCCCATAAACTGATAACAGTATAAACAAAACTAAAAACATAATAAAATACACCAGGCGCAGGAGTGGCTGTGTGGTAAGCCGCTTGCTAACCAACCACATGGTTCCGGGTTCAGTCCCACTGCGTGGCATCTTGGGCAAGTGTCTTCTGCTATAGCCCCGGGCCGACCAATGCCTTGTGAGTGGATTTGGTAGACGGAAACTGAAAGAAGCCTGTCGTATATATGTATATATGTATGTGTGTGTTTGTTCATCTGTGTTTGTCCCCCTAGCATTGTTTGACAACTGATGCTGGTGTGTTTACGTCCCCGTCACTCAGCGGTTCGGCAAAAGAGACCGATAGAATAAGTACTGGGCTTACAAAGTATAAGTCTTGGGGTCGATTTGCTCGACTAAAGGCGGTGCTCCAGCATGGCCGCAGTCAAATGACTGAAACGAGTAAAAAGAGTAAAAAAAAAAAAAAAAGTAAAGAGATAAATAAACAAATGGAAGTAAATAACTATATACATTAAAATAGAAAAAAAATTAAACTAAATACAACCAAAAAATAGGTGTAAACTCGTGAACAAAATAAAAATAAACAAAAACAAATTACACGAACGTGTATCAACAGGAGATACAAATATTACAGGCACTCCCTCCCCCCACTCACTGACTAAACATAGACACACATAGGTTACCGCATGCGCAAATGAAGACACATGCAATAGGAATACAAACTACAAAATGGCTGACCGTTAGTAAGGAGAGACACACAAATAAGAAAGAAGAAAGCAAAGGACCACTGATGAGGTCACAGAAGTGTGATGAAAGAACTCTGGCTCGGTTGGTACGTAAAAAGCACCAACCGATCGTGGCCATTGCCAGCCCACCTCACCTGGCACGTAAAACGCGCACCCACTACACTCACAGAGTGGTTGGCATTAGGAAGGGCATCCAGCTGTAGAAATACTGCCAGATCAGACTGGAGCCTGGTGCAGCCTTCTGGCTTCCCAGACCCCAGTCGAACCGTCCAACCCATGCTAGCATGGAAAACGGACGTTAAACATGGTGATGATGATGATACTATCAAGTATGACATCACCCCATATCCTTCCTTATTCATGTATCACCCCTTCCTTTCTCATTCATAAACACAAGAGTGTAATTATAGTAGATTATCTCAGTAACCATGAGAACTATGAAAAAATATGTCATCACCCCCCTTCCTTCCTTCCTTATTCATGTATCATTCATAAATACAAGATTATGATTATAGTAGATTATCTTGGTAACCATGGGAACTATGAAAAAATACAAAGCCCAGCATCACCACCTGATCATTCTTCATATATGTATAGTTTTTGTGCAATTCCACCTGGCCATTTGACTGTGAATCCATGACAAGAATTGCCCATGTCAAATTTATATGTATAGATATATATGTGTGTATTTATGTCTGTGCGTATGAGAATGTATGTGTGTATATATATTTTATGTATGTATACGTATGTCTATGTATAGATATGTATGTCTATGTACATATATGTATGTGTGTGTGTGTGTATGTATATATATATATATATATATATATATATATAGGCACAGGAGTGGCTGACTGGTAAGTAGCTTGCTTACTAACCGTATGGTTCCATATTCAGTCCCACTGTATGGAACCTTGGGCAAGTTTCTTCTTCTGGCCAACCAAAGCCTTGTAGACAGAAACTGAAAGAAGCCCGTTGTATACATACTCACACGCACACACACATACACACACACACACACACACATACATGTGTGTATGTGTGTATGTTTATGCCCCCCCCCCCAACCATTGCTTGACAGCTGATGTTGGTGTGCTTATGTGCCCGAAACTTAGCAGTTCGGCAAAAGATAGTGATAGAACAAGTACTAGACTTACAAACAAATAAGTCCTGGGGTTGATTTCTTCAACTAAAGGCGGTGCTCCAGCATGGCCACAGTCAAATGACTGAAAAAAATAAAAGAATAAAAGAGTATAATATATATGTGTGTGTGTGTGTATTGTATATTGTGTATATGTAAATATGTATATGTGGGTTTGTATATATTGTATGTATACTCTTACTCTTTACTTGTTTCAGTCATTTGACTGCGGCCATGCTGGAGCACCGCCTTTAATCGAGCAAATCGACCCCGGGACTTATTCTTTTTGTAAGCCCAGTACTTATTCTATCGGTCTCTTTTGCCGAACCGCTAAGTAACGGGACATAAACACACCAGCATCGGTTGTCAAGCAATGCTAGGGGACAAACACAGACACACAAACAAACACACCATACACATATATACATATATACGACAGGCTTCTTTCAGTTTCCGTCTACCAAATCCACTCACAAGGCATTGGTCGGCCCGGGCTATAGCAGAAGACACTTGCCCAAGATGCCACGCAGTGGGACTGAACCCGGAACCATCTGGTTGGTTAGCAAGCTACTTACCACACAGCCACTTGTGTGTTTTGTGTGGACATGTGTGAATATATGTATATATAATGTATAAAACATTTTTTACCTGTTTCTCAGTCTTTTATATCTAAACATCATAGTCACTAGTTTTCTAAAATCAAACCATTTGAGTCTAATTTTTTCATCTCATTTACTGAAAACAGTAATCGATATAAATTTGAATTTGTTTTTGTGTGTGTGTGGAGGTACGGCATGGCTGTGTGAAGAAGCTTGCTGCCAAACCACATGGTCTAGGGTCCAGTCTCACTGCATGGTATCTTGGGCAAATGTCTTTTCACTATAGTCTCAAGCCAACCAAAGCCTTGTGAGTGGATTTGGTAGATGGAAACTGAAAGAAGCTCGTCATGCATATGTATGTGTGTGTGTGTGTGTGTGTTTGTGTGTCTTGGCATCACTCACCAAGTCCTTTGTGAGCCACTCTCCGGCTATCTATCTGTGGCTTTATACAGCTATGGTGTGACTTCACCTGGAATTTGCATCACCGGTCTGGAATCCCTATCTTGCCCAGGATATTAATCGTCTGGAAGCTGTTCAGCGACGTGCAACCAAGAGAATACCCTCCATCAGGCATTTGCCATATTCTGAACGCCTTACTTCCCTGGGCCTGGACACATTGAAATTCCGACGTCTGGCAGTTGACTTGGCAGACACCCATGAAATTATTAACCATCTTAACCAACAATAACTCTGAGCACCTTTTCAAACTCCATCTTTCTAACACCCGTGGACATGTTTACAAAGTCAGAAAGCAGCACAGCTCCCATGACTTTCGGAACATTTTTCACACTAAGAGTTGCTGAAGTATGGAACAAACTGCTGGCATCAGTTGTTAGTTGTCGGAGCAATGCATCCTTCAAAACTTCCGTGCTTCCTCAGATTCACCAACACTACACCTGATTTTCTCCCCTCCACACACGCAAGCATGTATCTGACTCATACACTGTTCACTTCCTAGACATTTTTACATTACTGCATATGCTTTATATACACTTTTTGACAAGTTGTGGTGCACCTGAGCACTGTACAATAATTTCATTATTATAAGCGTGTATGTGTTTGTACAAGTGTCCACTCAAATAGACATTTAAACGAATTTTTGTTTCTTTTTCATTATTATCTTGTTGTATGTCATTTGCAACAATCTTATATATACATATCTCTATTGCCTCTCTCCCTCATGACAAAATTGTATCGTATTATTTTTTTATTTATTTTTATATATTTGTATATTTGGTATATATATACATTTGCTCTTACTTGGTTCAGTCATTTGACTGTGGCCATGCAGGATTATCACTTTAAAGGGTTTAGTCAGATCCCAAGATACCACGCAGTGGGACTGAACCTGGACCATGTGGTTGGGAAGCAAGCTTCTTACCACATAGCCACATCTGTGCCTTTAAAAACTAAATTCTATAAACTTCACACTGTATAATTTCTGTACATTCATTCACCTCTGATATTGATTTCTAGCACTGACATATGGTTACAAAGTTTGGGGAGAGGATAAACCAATTACAAAAAAAAAAGCCCAATATTTGACTAGTATAACATTATATTGATCTCAAAAGCTCCAATGAATACTAAATTGACCTCTAATATTAATTCATCATCATCATCGTTAACGTCCGCTTTCCATTCTAGCATGGGTTGGATGGTTCGTCCGGGGTCTGGGAAGCCAGGAGGCTGCACCAGGCTTCAGTCTGACCTGGCTGTGTTTCTACAGCTGGATGCCCTTCCTAACGCCAACCACTCCGTGAGTGTAGTGGGTGCTTTTTACGTGCCACTGGTACAGGTGCCAGGGGCAGCTGGAAGCGGCCACGTTGCTTTTTTCGTCCCACTGGCATGGAAGCCAGTTGAGGTGGTGCTGGCATTGACCACGTTCGGACGGTGCTTTTACGTGCCAGGGGGCTGGCAACAGCCACGATCGGTTGGTGGTTTTTACGTACCCCGCCCACATGGAAACCAGTCAGGCAGCGCTGGCATCGGCCTTAGTTATATGAATATATTCTATTCTTTAATTTTTACTAATCTTAAAGTTTCTAAATGAATAAATACCCTACTTCAGATGCTCTTATACTTTTTTAATTATCAGCTGTGTGGTAAGGGGTTTGCTTCCCAACCACATGTTTGGGTTTCAGTCCCACTGGCAACTTTGTGTCTTTGTGTCAAGTGTCTTCAACTATGATGGACTCAAGTCAGCCAAAGCCTTGTGAGTGGATTTGTGTGAAAGAAATTGTGTGTGTGAGGGCGTGTGTTATATGCCATATATGCATGTGTTATTGTGTCCTTGCCTTGACTGTATTTGGTTTTAAAACAGTGTGACGTAAACACACACACCGACGCCCGTTTGTCATGTGTGATGGTGGTGGTGGTGGTGGGGTTAAGTGTGACAAACACAGACACTACACACATGTGACTGCTTCTTTTAGTTTCCATTTTCCAAATCTAATCACAAGGCTATGGTCAGCCTGAGGCTATAGTAGAAGAAATTTGCGCAAAGTGCCATGCAGCAGGACTGAACCTGGAACCATGTGCTTGGGAAGCAAACATGTTACCACATGGCCTCACCTGCACCTCTGTTATTATACATGCAGTCATACATGCAGTTTTTTTTAACCCCAGCTGGATATAATTGTGCATTATGTTATAAACCTTAGCTGCAATAGTTGTTAATGTCATATCTTGGTAACTCTGCACTGAGCCACCTTCAATCCATTTACTGATTGGATTTGGAGTGTAGAGAGGGCTGCACAGTTGAAAAGTGTATCATAAAATGTTCCGGTTTTCCAGACTTTGTTGGATATGTTCTCCAAACCAGAAGCTTTCCTGTTTTAAATACCTCTGTTAGTTCCTCTCTCAGTACCTCTGTTGGTTCATCTGTTGTGAAGGTACCCACTTTGATAGTTAATTGGTAGTTTATGATAGTTTCTACAAGACTGTTGATAATATGATAATAGTGGTGGTTTCCAAAGTATATTCTCTAAGTAAACAATTGCAGCGTGGAAGGTGTTTATAAGCCATTTAAGAAACACACAAACCGTTAAACTCACTTCAACATTTAAATTAATTTGTCAAAATATTTTCGTCGCTTCAGACCGCGACCTGTTCACTGACAAAGATTTGTGATGCAGCACAAAGCTTTACAACAAACAATAAGTTACTTGGCTCTGGTATGACAAACAATAACTGACTTGGCTCTTTAGTCATGACATTACTATTTCAGCATTTTGAATGTCAAAATGACATATTTTAAAAGAAAGAAAGAAAATAAAAACACAATTTCTATTACCTTTAAATATTTCTGTCACAGATAGGTGCAGGAGTGGCTGTGCGGTAAGTAGCTTGCTAACCAACCACATGTTCCGGGTTCAGTCCCACTGCGTGGCACCTTGGGCAATGTCTTCTTCTACAGCCTCGGGCTGACCAAAGCCTTGTGAGTGGATTTGGTAGACGGAAACTAAAAAAGCCCGTCGTATATATGTATATGTATGTGTGTTTATATATGTTTTGTGTGTCTGTGCTTATCCCCACAACATCGCTTGACACCGATGTTGGTGTGTTTACGCCCCTGTCACTTAGCAGTTCGGCAAGAGAGACCGATAGAATAAGAAGTACTAGGCTTACAAAGAATATGTCCTGGGGTCGATTTACTCGACTGAAGGTGGTGCTCCAGCATGGCCACAGTAATATGATAAACAAGTAAAAGAGTAAAGAGTATAATATCCTCCATATAAATATATTTTTTCTCTTCATTTTTGTATCTGGTTTGCAAGATTCTTTATGTGAGTTTGTGTATTGAAACAAATTTTTTTTGTCGAGGGAGTGTCATTGTACCAATACTAATAACATGCCCTGGTTCAATTCCACTCCTTTATCATTAGTTAATTGGTCAAATATCCAACTAACGAGTCAATTTACTCTTTTACTTGTTTCAGTCATTTGACTGCGGCCATGCTGGAGCACCGCCTTTAGTCGAGCAAATCGACCCCGGGACTTATTCTTTGTAAGCCCAGTACTTATTCTATCGGTCTCTTTTGCCGAACCGCTAAGTGACGGGGATGTAACCACACCAGCATCGGTTGTCAAGCATGCTAGGGGGACAACACACAAACACATATATATATATATATACATATATACGACAGGCTTCTTTCAGTTTCCGTCTACCAATCCACTCACAAGGCATTGGTCGGCCCAGGGCTATAGCAGAAGACACTTGCCAAGATGCCACGCAGTGGGACTGACCCGGAACCATGTGGTTGGTTAGCAAGCTACTTACCACACAGCCACTCATTGAGTCATTTTTTTTGTTTGTCAAAGCTTTTTTGTCGCTATTTGCAACCTTCTCAGCGACTTTTCTTTTAGTCTGTTACACAAGTCACATTTGTCTGTTCAAGATCTTGTTGCAGCAGGTATGTGTATGTGTGTGTATCTTTATGCTGTATCATCATCATCATCATCATCATTTAGCGTCCGCTCTCCATGCTAGCATGGGTTGGACGGTTCAACTGGGGTCTGTGAAGCTGGAAGGCTTCATCAGGCCCAGTCAGATCTGCAGTGTTTCTACGGCTGGATGCCCTTCCTAACGCCAACCACTCCGTGAGTGTAGTGGGTGCTTTTACGTGCCCTGCACAGGTGCCAGACAGAGCTGGAAACGGCCACGAAACGGATGGTGCTTTTACGTGTCACCGGCAACGGGGGCCAGGCGAGGCTGGCAACGGACACAAACGGATGGTGCTTTTACGTGCCACCAACACGGGGGCCAGACAGAGCTGGCAAACGGCCACGAAACGGATGGTGCTTTGTTACGGAGCTTTGTGTGTCTGCGTGCGTAGATCTTACGAGATGCTATATATATATATATTTGACACACACACACACACAAACACACACAGGCATATTCTACGAACAGCATACAAAGGCGTGAGGCGTGGTTTACGTAAATCTTTAGTAAATAATTTTTTCTTGGAATTCAAATTTCTAAGAAAAGTTGCATGTATATACAGACATAAGTAAGTATATATACATATATAAACACACACATAAACAAACACACACACACACACACACACACACACATATATATATATATATATATACACGCACACAAACATATATACATACACTCACTTACTCACGCACGCACACACACGCTCGCGCGCACATACACACACAAACACATATTGAATCCTGCTAGAAAATTCCTCGAGCAATGAAAAGCCTTCATGCCAAATTTGTCTGTGCTTAGGCCTTGCATTGAAGAAACACACACACATATGTATATATATATATATATATATATACGTATATGTAATATGTACATATATATATATATACACAAATTGACTTCTAGCAGGAGTCAATATGTGTATGTGTGTGTATGCGCGCGTGTGTGTGTGTGCGTGCGTGAGTAAGTGAGTGTATGTATATATGTGCTTGTGTGTGTGTGTGTATGTATATATATATATATGTGTGTGTGTGTTTGTTTATGTGTGCGTATTTATGTGTGTTTTATATATGTATATTGTGCTTACTATATATATATGTTTATATATATATATGTGCGCATATACCTATATATATATATATATATGCGCACATACATTTATACATAGAGATAGATATATATATACATGCACATATACATACATATATATACACACATACATACACACACACACACCACATATATAAGGGTGCAGGTGTGGCTGTGTGGAAGAAACTTGGTTCCAAAACACATGGTCCTGGGTTCAGTCCCACAGTGTGGTAACTTGGCATGTGTCTTCTGCTATATATGCCTCAGACCAACCAAAGCTTTGTCAGTGGATTTCATAGACAGAAACTGAAAGAAATCAATTGTATATGTAAGTAGCTTGCTAACCAACCACATGGTTCCGAGTTCAGTCCCACTGCGTGGCATCTTGGGCAAGTGTCTTCTGCCATAGCCCCGGGCCGACCAATGCCTTGTGAGTGGATTTGGTAGACGGAAACTGAAAGAAGCCTGTCGTATATATGTATATATATATATGTATGTGTGTGTGTTTGTGTGTCTGTGTTTGTTCCCCTAGCATTGCTTGAACACCAATGCTGGTGTGTTTATGTCCTCCGTCACTTAGCGGTTCGGCAAAAAGAGACTGATAGAATAAGTACTGGGCTTACGAAAAGAATAAGTCCTGGGGTCGAGTTGCTCGACTAAAGGCGGTGCTCCAGTATGGCCGCAGTCAAATGACTGAAACAAGTAAAAGAGTATATGTATATATGTAAGTGTATTATGTGTCTTTGTCTCTGGGTTTCTCCCTCATCATTGCTTGACAACTGCTGTTGGTTTATTTACATCCCCATAACTTACTGGTTTGACAAAAAGCGACTGATAGTACCAAGCTTATCTAAATAAAAAAATTCTTCAAGGCAGTGTCTCAGATTTTTGTTTGCCCACTCAATTGTATGACATATTTATCTCATACTATTCATCTTAATGCCCAGATTCCAAAATTAAAATCTAATGGAACCTGTTCAAAGGATTTTGCTCCTGAATAATGAAGCTCTAAAATGTGCGAGTTAATCGTCCAACCCATGCTAGCATGGACAGTGGATGTTGAACGATGATGCTGATGATGATGATGATATCATTATCATCATTATCATCGAATATATATATATATGTGTGTGTGTATGTATATATATATTAACTCGCACATTTTAGAGCTCCATATATATATATATGTTGTTGTTGCATTTAGGAATGGTCATTTTGCCAGTTTAGCCAATAAAAACACACACACTATATATTTGGTGTTAATTTTACTTCAGCGTTATTTATTTTTTACATTAATCTTAACTTTTTTTTTTTCATGTGACAGAAGAAGATCCCCATAAACTGATAACAGTATAAACAAAACTAAAAACATAATAAAATACACCAGGCGCAGGAGTGGCTGTGTGGTAAGCCGCTTGCTAACCAACCACATGGTTCCGGGTTCAGTCCCACTGCGTGGCATCTTGGGCAAGTCTTCTGCTATAGCCCCGGGCCGACCAATGCCTTGTGAGTGGATTTGGTAGACGGAAACTGAAAGACCTGTCCGTATATATGTATATATGTATTGTGTGTTTGTTCATCTGTGTTTTGTCCCCCTAGCATTGTTTGACAACTGATGCTGTGTGTTTACGTCCCCGTCACTCAGCGGTTCGGCAAAAGAGACCGATAGAATAAGTACTGGGCTTACAAAGTATAAGTCTCGGGGTCGATTTGCTCGACTAAAGGCGGTGCTCCAGCATGGCTGCAGTCAATGACTGAAACAAGTAAAAGAGTAAAAAAAAAAAAAAGAGTAAAGAAAAAAAAGATAAATAAAAACAAATGGAAGTAAATAACTATATACATTAAAATAGAAAAAATTAAACTAAATACAACCAAAAAATAGGTGTAAACTCATGAACAAAATAAAAATAAACAAAAACAAATTACACGAACGTATATAAACAGGAGATACAAATATTACAGGCACTCCCTCCCCCCACACTGACTAAACATAGACACACATAGAGGTATACGCATGCGCAAATGAAGACACATGCAATAGGAATACAAACTACAAAATGGCTGACCGTTAGTAAGGAGAGACACACAAATAAGAAAGAAGAAAGCAAAGGACCACTGATGAGGTCACAGAAGTGTGATGAAAGAACTCTGGCTCGGTTGGTACGTAAAAAGCACCAACCGATCGTGGCCATTGCCAGCCTCACCTGGCACGTAAAACGCACCCACTACACTCACAGAGTGGTTGGCATTAGGAAGGGCATCCAGCTGTAGAAATACTGCCAGATCAGACTGGAGCCTGGTGCAGCCTTCTGGCTTCCCAGACCCCAGTCGAACCGTCCAACCCATGCTAGCATGGAAAACGGACGTTAAACAATGGTGATGATGATGATAACTATCAAGTATGACATCACCCCCATCCTTCCTTATTCATGTATCACCCCTTCCTTTCTCATTCATAAACACAAGAGTGTAATTATAGTAGATTATCTCAGTAACCATGAGAACTATGAAAAAATATGTCATCACCCCCTTCCTTCCTTCCTTATTCATGTATCATTCATAAATACAAGATTATGATTATAGTAGATTATCTTGGTAACCATGGGAACTATGAAAAAAATACAAAGCCCAGCATCACCACCTGATCATTCTTCATATATGTATAGTTTTTTGTGCAATTCCACCCGGCCATTTGACTGTGAATCCCATGACAAGAATTGCCCATGTCAAATTTATATGTATAGATATATATGTGTGTATTTATGTCTGTGCGTATGAGAATGTATGTGTGTATATATATATTTATGTATGTATACGTATGTCTATGTATAGATATGTATGTCTATGTACATATATGCATATATGTATGTGTGTGTGTGTGTATGTATATATATATATATATATATATATATATATATATATAGGCACAGGAGTGGCTGACTGGTAAGTAGCTTGCTTACCAACCGTATGGTTCCATATTCAGTCCCACTGCATAGAACCTTGGGCAAGTTTCTTCTTCTCACGAACCAAAGCCTTGTGGATAGAAACTGAAAGAAGCCCGTTGTATACATACAGACACACACACACACATACATGTGTGTATGTTTATGCCCCCCCCCCCCAAGCATTGCTTTACAACTGATGTTAGTGTGCTTATGTGCCCGAAACTTAGCGGTTCGGCAAAAGATAGTGATAGAAAAAGTACTAGACTTACAAACAAATAAGTCCTGGGGTTGATTTCTTCAACTAAAGGCGATGCTCCAGCATGGCCACAGTCAAATGACTGAAAAAAATAAAAGAATAAAAGAGTATAATATATATGTGTGTGTGTGTATGTATATATATATATATAGGCACAGGAGTGGCTGACTGGTAAGTAGCTTGCTAACCAACCACATGGTTCCGGGTTCAGTCCCACTGCGTGGCATCTTGGGCAAGTGTCTTCTGCTATAGCCCCGGGCCGACCAATGCCTTGTGAGTGGATTTGGTAGATGGAAACTGAAAGAAGCCAGTCGTATATATGTATATATATGTATATGTATGTGTGTTTATATATGTTTGTGTGTCTGTGCTTATCCCCACAACATCGCTTGACAACCGATGTTGGTGTGTTTACGCCCCTGTCACTTAGCAGTTCGGCAAGAGAGACCGATAGAATAAGTACTGGGCTCACAACGAATAAGTCCCGGGGTCAATTGCTCGACTAAAGGCGGTGCTCCAGCATGGCCACATTCAAATGACTGAAACACGTAAAAGAATATATGTGTGTGTGTATTGTATATTGTGTATATGTAAATATGCATATGTGTGTTTGTATATATTGTATGTATACTCTTACTCTTTACTTGTTTCAGTCATTTGACTGCGGCCATGCTGGAGCACCGCCTTTAATCGAGCACTTGACCCCGGGACTTATTCTTTTTTGTAAGCCCAGTACTTATTCTATCGGTCTCTTTTGCCGAACCACTAAGTAACGGGGACATAAACACACCAGCATCGGTTGTCAAGCAATGCTAGGGGGACAAACACAGACACACAAACAAACACACATACACATATATACGACAGGCTTCTTTCAGTTTCCGTCTACCAAATCCACTCACAAGGCATTGGTCGGCCCGGGGCTATAGCAGAAGACACTTGCCCAAGATGCCACGCAGTGGGACTGAACCCGGAACCATCTGGTTGGTTAGCAAGCTACTTACCACACAGCCACGTGTGTGTTTGTGTGGACATGTGTGAATATATGTATATATAATGTATAAAACATTTTTTACCTGTTTCTCAGTCTTTTATATCTAAACATTCATAGTCACTAGTTTTCTAAAATCAAACCATTTGAGTCTAATTTTTTCATCTCATTTACTGAAAACAGTAATCGATATAAATTTGAATTTGTTTTTGTGTGTGTGTGGAGGTACAGGCATGGCTGTGTGGTAAGAAGCTTGCTGCCAAACCACATGGTCTAGGGTCCAGTCTCACTGCATGGTATCTTGGGCAAATGTCTTTCACTATAGTCTCAAGCCAACCAAAGCCTTGTGAGTGGATTTGGTAGATGGAAACTGAAAGAAGCTCGTCATGCATATGTATGTGTGTGTGTGTGTGTGTGTGTGTGTGTGTGTGTGTGTGTTTGTGTGTCTTGGCATCACTCACCAAGTCCTTTGTGAGCCACTCTCCGGCTATCTATCTGCGGCTTTATACAGCTATGGTGTGACTTCACCTGGAATTTGCATCACCGGTCTGGAATCCCTATCTTGCCCAGGATATTAATCGTCTGGAAGCTGTTCAGCGACGTGCAACCAAGAGAATACCCTCCATCAGGCATTTGCCATATTCTGAACGCCTTACTTCCCTGGGCCTGGACACATTGAAATTCCGACGTCTGGCAGCTGACTTGGCAGACACCCATGAAATTATTAACCATCTTACAAACAACAACTCTGAGCACCTTTTCAAACTCCATCTTTCTAACACCCATGGACATGTTTACAAAGTCAGAAAGCAGCACAGCTCCCATGACTTTCGGAAACATTTTTTCACACTAAGAGTTGCTGAAGTATGGAACAAACTGCTGGCATCAGTTGTTAGTTGTCGGAGCAATGCATCCTTCAAAACTTCCGTGCTTCCTCAGATTCACCAACACTACACCTGATTTTCTCCCCTCCATACACACGCAAGCATGTATCTGACTCATACACTGTTCACTTCCTAGACATTTTTACATTACTGCATATGCTTTATATACACTTTTTGACAAGTTGTGGTGCACCTGAGCACTGTATACAATAATTTCATTATTATAAGCGTGTATGTGTTTGTACAAGTGTCCACTCAAATAGACATTTAAACAAATTTTTGTTTCTTTATCATTATTATCTTGCTGTATGTCATTTGCAACAATCTTATATATACATATCTCTATTGCCTCTCCCCTCATGACAAAATTGTATCGTATTATTTTTTTATTTATTTATTTATATATTTATATATTTGGTATATATATACATTTGCTCTTTTACTTGGTTCAGTCATTTGACTGTGGCCATGCAGGATTATCACTTAAAGGGTTTTAGTCAGATCCCAAGATACCACGCAGTGGGACTGAACCTGGAACCATGTGGTTGGGAAGCAAGCTTCTTACCACATAGCCACATCTGTGCCTTTAAAAACTAAATTCTATAAACTTCACACTGTATAATTTCTGTACATTCATTCACCTCTGATATTGATTTCTAGCACTGACATATGGTTACAAAGTTTGGGAGAGGATAAAACCAATTACAAAAAAAAGCCCAATATTTGACTGGTATAACATTATATTGATCTCAAAAGCTCCAATGAATACTAAATTGACCTCTAATATTAATTCATCATCCATCATCATCGTTTAACGTCCGCTTTCCATTCTAGCATGGGTTGGATGGTTCGTCCGGGGTCTGGGAAGCCAGGAGGCTGCACCAGGCTTCAGTCTGATCTGGCTGTGTTTCTACAGCTGGATGCCCTTCCTAATGCCAACCACTCCGTGAGTGTAGTGGGTGCTTTTTACGTGCCACTGGTACAGGTGCCAGGGGCGGCTGGAAGCGGCCACGTTGCTTTTTTCGTCCCACTGGCATGGAAGCCAGTTGAGGTGGTGCTGGCATTGACCACGTTCGGACGGTGCTTTTTACGTGCCAGGGGAGGCTGGCAACAGCCACGATCGGTTGGTGGTTTTTACGTGCCACCGACACGGAAACCAGTCAAGGCGGCGCTGGCATCAGCCACATACGGATGGTGCTTTTTAGGTGCCAGGGTAGGCTGACAACAGCCCCGATCGGTTGGTGCTTTTTATGTGCCATCAGCACAAGTGCCAGGGGAGGCTGGCAATGGCCACGATCAGTTGGTGGTTTTTACGTGCCCCCGACATGGAAACCAGTCAAGGCGGCGCTGGCATCGGCCTTAATTATATGAATATATTCTATTCTTTTAATTTTTACTTAATCTTAAAGTTTCTAAAATGAATAAATACCCTACTTCAGCTGCTCTTATACTTTTTTAATTATCAGCTGTGTGGTAAGGGGTTTGCTTCCCAACCACATGGTTTGGGGTTCAGTCCCACTGGCACCTTTGTGTCTTTGTGTCAAGTGTCTTCAACTATGGACTCAAGTCAGCCAAAGCCTTGTGAGTGGATTTGTGAGAAAGAAATTGTGTGTGTGTGGGCGTGTGTTTATATGCCCATATATGCATGTGTTATTGTGTCCTTGCCTTGACTGTATTTGATGGTTGTAAACAAGTGTGACGTAAACACACCGACGCCCGTTGTCATGTGGTGATGGTGGTGGTGGTGGTGGGGTTAAGGTGGACAAACACAGACACTACACACATGTGACCTGCTTCTTTTAGTTTCCATTTTCCAAATCTAATCACAAGGCTATGGTCAGCCTGAGGCTATAGTAGAAGAAATTTGCGCAAAGTGCCATGCAGCAGGACTGAACCTGGAACCATGTGCTTGGGAAGCAAACATGTTACCACATGGCCTCACCTGCACCTCTGTTATTATACATGCAGTCATACATGCAGTTTTTTTTTAATCCCAGCTGGATATAATTGTGCATTATGTTATAAACCTTAGCTGCAATAGTTGTTAATGTCATATCTTGGTAACTCTGCACTGAGCCACCTTCAATCCATTTACTGATTGGATTTGGAGTGTAGAGAGGGCTGCACAGTTGAAAAGTGTATCATAAAATGTTCCGGTTTTCCAGACTTTGTTGGATATGTTCTCCAAACCAGAAGCTTTCCTGTTTTAAATACCTCTGTTAGTTCCTCTCTCAGTACCTCTGTTGGTTCATCTGTTGTGAAGGTACCCACTTTGATAGTTAATTGGTAGTTTATGATAGTTTCTACAAGACTGTTGATAATATGATAATAGTTGGTGGTTTCCAAAGTATATTCTCTAAGTAAACAATTGCAGCGTGGAAGGTGTTTATAAGCCATTTAAGAAACACACAAAACTGTTAAACTCACTTCAACATTTAAATTTAATTTGTCAAAATATTTTCGTCGCTTTCAGACCGCGACCTGTTCACTGACAAAGATTTGTGATGCAGCACAAAGCTTTACAACAAACAATAACTTACTTGGCTCTGGTATGACAAACAATAACTGACTTGGCTCTTTAGTCATGACATTACTATTTCAGCATTTTGAATGTCAAAATGACATATTTTAAAAGAAAGAAAGAAAATAAAAACACACATTTTCTATTACCTTTAAATATTTCTGTCACAGATAGGTGCAGGAGTGGCTGTGCGGTAAGTAGCTTGCTAACCAACCACATGGTTCCGGGTTCAGTCCCACTGCGTGGCACCTTGGGCAAGTGTCTTCTTCTACAGCCTCGGGCTGACCAAAGCCTTGTGAGTGGATTTGGTAGATGGAAACTAAAAAAAGCCCGTCGTATATATGTATATGTATGTGTGTTTATATATGTTTGTGTGTCTGTGCTTATCCCCACAACATCGCTTGACAACCGATGTTGGTGTGTTTACGCCCCTGTCACTTAGCAGTTCGGCAAGAGAGACCGATAGAATGAGAAGTACTAGGCTTACAAAGAATATGTCCTGGGGTCGATTTACTCGACTGAAGGTGGTGCTCCAGCATGGCCACAGTAATATGATAAACAAGTAAAAGAGTAAAGAGTATAATATCTTCCCATATAAATATATTTTCTTCTTCATTTTTGTATCTGGTTTGCAAGATTCTTTATGTGAGTTTGTGTATTGAAACAAATTTTGTTGTCGAGGGAGTGTCATTGTACCAATACTAATAACATGCCCTGGTTCAATTCCACTCCTTTATTATTAGTTAATTGGTCAAATATCCAACTAACGAGTCAATTTACTCTTTTACTTGTTTCAGTCATTTGACTGCGGCCATGCTGGAGCACCACCTTTAGTCGAGCAAATCGACCCCGGGACTTATTCTTTGTAAGCCCAGTACTTATTCTATCGGTCTCTTTTGCCGAACCGCTAAGTAACGGGGACATAAACACACCAGCATCGGTTGTCAAGCAATGCTAGGGGGACAAACACAGACACACAAACGAACACACATACACATATATACATATATACGACAGGCTTCTTTCAGTTTCCGTCTACCAAATCCACTCACAAGGCATTGGTCGGCCCGGGGCTATAGCAGAAGACACTTGCCCAAGATGCCACGCAGTGGGACTGAACCCGGAACCATCTGGTTGGTTAGCAAGCTACTTACCACACAGCCACGTGTGTGTTTGTGTGGACATGTGTGAATATATGTATATATAATGTATAAAACATTTTTTACCTGTTTCTCAGTCTTTTATATCTAAACATTCATAGTCACTAGTTTTCTAAAATCAAACCATTTGAGTCTAATTTTTTCATCTCATTTACTGCAAACAGTAATCGATATAAATTTGAATTTGTTTTTGTGTGTGTGTGGAGGTACAGGCATGGCTGTGTGGTAAGAAGCTTGCTGCCAAACCACATGGTTTAGGGTTCAGTCTCACTGCATGGTATCTTGGGCAAATGTCTTTCACTATAGTCTCAAGCCAACCAAAGCCTTGTGAGTGGATTTGGTAGATGGAAACTGAAAGAAGCTTGTCATGCATATGTATGTGTGTGTGTGTGTGTAGTGTCTGTCTGTGTCTGTCCTCTACTAACCAGTGCTGGTGTGTTTATGTCCCCTTCACTAAGCAATTCAACAAGAAAGACCCCATAGGATAAGTACAAGGCTTCAAAAAATGTACTGGGATCAATACATTCAATAAAAAATTCTTCAGGGCTGAGGGTGTCTTGGCATCACTCACCAAGTCCTTTGTGAGCCACTCTCCGGCTATCTATCAGCGGCTTTATACAGCTATGGTGTGACTTCACCTGGAATTTGCATCACCGGTCTGGAACCCCTATCTTGCCCAGGATATTAATCGTCTGGAAGCCGTTCAGCGACGTGCAATCAAAAGAATACCCTCCATCAGGCATTTGCCATATTCTGAACGCCTTACTTCCCTGGGCCTGGACACATTGAAACTCCAACGTCTGGCAGCTGACTTGGCAGACACCCATGAAATTATTAACCATCTTACAAACAACAACTCTGAGCACCTTTTCAAACTCCATCTGTCTAACACCCGTGGACATGTTTACAAAGTTAGAAAACAGCACAGCTCCCATGACTTTCGGAAACATTTTTTCACACTAAGAGTTGCTGAAGTATGGAACAAACTGCTGGCATCAGTTGTTAGTTGTCGGAGCAATGCATCCTTCAAAACTTCCGTGCTTCCTCAGATTCACCAACACTACACCTGATTTTCTCCCCTCCATACACACGCAAGCATGTATCTGACTCATACACTGTTCACTTCCTAGACATTTTTACATTACTGCATATGCTTTATATACACTTTTTGACAAGTTGTGGTGCACCTGAGCACTGTATACAATAATTTCATTATTATAAGCGTGTATGTGTTTGTACAAGTGTCCACTCAAATAGACATTTAAACAAATTTTTGTTTCTTTATCATTATTATCTTGCTGTATGTCATTTGCAACAATCTTATATATACATATCTCTATTGCCTCTCCCCTCATGACAAAATTGTATCGTATTATTTTTTTATTTATTTATTTATATATTTGTATATTTGGTATATATATACATTTGCTCTTTTACTTGGTTCAGTCATTTGACTGTGGCCATGCAGGATTATCACTTTAAAGGGTTTTAGTCAGATCCCAAGATACCACGCAGTGGGACTGAACCTGGAACCATGTGGTTGGGAAGCAAGCTTCTTACCACATAGCCACATCTGTGCCTTTAAAAACTAAATTCTATAAACTTCACACTGTATAATTTCTGTACATTCATTCACCTCTGATATTGATTTCTAGCACTGACATATGGTTACAAAGTTTGGGAGAGGATAAAACCAATTACAAAAAAAAGCCCAATATTTGACTGGTATAACATTATATTGATCTCAAAAGCTCCAATGAATACTAAATTGACCTCTAATATTAATTCGTCATCATCATCGTTTAACGTCCGCTTTCCATTCTAGCATGGGTTGGATGGTTCGTCCGGGGTCTGGGAAGCCAGGAGGCTGCACCAGGCTTCAGTCTGATCTGGCTGTGTTTCTACAGCTGGATGCCCTTCCTAACGCCAACCACTCCGTGAGTGTAGTGGGTGCTTTTTACGTGCCACTGGTACAGGTGCCAGGGGCGGCTGGAAGCGGCCACGTTGCTTTTTTCGTCCCACTGGCATGGAAGCCAGTTGAGGTGGTGCTGGCATTGACCACGTTCGGACGGTGCTTTTTACGTGCCAGGGGAGGCTGGCAACAGCCACGATCGGTTGGTGGTTTTTACGTGCCCCCGACATGGAAACCAGTCAAGGCAGCGCTGGCATCGGCCTTAATTATATGAATATATTCTATTCTTTTAATTTTTACCTAATCTTAAAGTTTCTAAAATGAATAAATACCCTACTTCAGATGCTCTTATACTTTTTTAATTATCAGCTGTGTGGTAAGGGGTTTGCTTCCCAACCACATGGTTTGGGGTTCAGTCCCACTGGCACCTTTGTGTCTTTGTGTCAAGTGTCTTCAACTATGGACTCAAGTCAGCCAAAGCCTTGTGAGTGGATTTGTGAGAAAGAAATTGTGTGTGTGTGGGCGTGTGTTTATATGCCCATATATGCATGTGTTATTGTGTCCTTGCCTTGACTGTATTTGGTGGTTGTAAACAAGTGTGACGTAAACACACCGACGCCCGTTGTCATGTGGTGATGGTGGTGGTGGTGGTGGGGTTAAGGTGGACAAACACAGACACTACACACATGTGACCTGCTTCTTTTAGTTTCCATTTTCCAAATCTAAGCACAAAGCTTTACAACAAACAATAACTTACTTGGCTCTGGTATGACAAACAATAACTGACTTGGCTCTTTAGTCATGACATTACTATTTCAGCATTTTGAATGTCAAAATGACATATTTTAAAAGAAAGAAAGAAAATAAAAACACACATTTTCTATTACCTTTAAATATTTCTGTCACAGATAGGTGCAGGAGTGGCTGTGCGGTAAGTAGCTTGCTAACCAACCACATGGTTCCGGGTTCAGTCCCACTGCGTGGCACCTTGGGCAAGTGTCTTCTTCTACAGCCTCGGGCTGACCAAAGCCTTGTGAGTGGATTTGGTAGACGGAAACTAAAAAAAGCCCGTCGTATATATGTATATGTATGTGTGTTTATATATGTTTGTGTGTCTGTGCTTATCCCCACAACATCGCTTGACAACCGATGTTGGTGTGTTTACGCCCCTGTCACTTAGCAGTTCGGCAAGAGAGACCGATAGAATAAGAAGTACTAGGCTTACAAAGAATATGTCCTGGGGTCGATTTACTCGACTGAAGGTGGTGCTCCAGCATGGCCACAGTAATATGATAAACAAGTAAAAGAGTAAAGAGTATAATATCCTCCCATATAAATATATTTTCTTCTTCATTTTTGTATCTGGTTTGCAAGATTCTTTATGTGAGTTTGTGTATTGAAACAAATTTTGTTGTCGAGGGAGTGTCATTGTACCAATACTAATAACATGCCCTGGTTCAATTCCACTCCTTTATTATTAGTTAATTGGTCAAATATCCAACTAACGAGTCAATTTACTCTTTTACTTGTTTCAGTCATTTGACTGCGGCCATGCTGGAGCACCGCCTTTAGTCGAGCAAATCGACCCCGGGACTTATTCTTTGTAAGCCCAGTACTTATTCTATCGGTCTCTTTTGCCGAACCGCTAAGTGACAGGGATGTAACCACACCAGCATCGGTTGTCAAGCAATGCTAGGGGGACAAACACACACACATACACATATATATATATATATACATATATACGACAGGCTTCTTTCAGTTTCCGTCTACCAAATCCACTCACAAGGCATTGGTCGGCCCAGGGCTATAGCAGAAGACACTTGCCCAAGATGCCACGCAGTGGGACTGAACCCGGAACCATGTGGTTGGTTAGCAAGCTACTTACCACACAGCCACTCATTGAGTCATTTGTTTTGTTTGTCAAAGCTTTTTTGTCGCTATTTGCAACCTTCTCAGCGACTTTTCTTTTAGTCTGTTACAGAAGTCACATTTGTCTGTTCAAGATCTTGTTGCAGCAGGTATGTGTATGTGTGTGTATGTTTATGCATGTATCATCATCATCATCATCATCATTTAGCGTCCGCTCTCCATGCTAGCATGGGTTGGACGGTTCAACTGGGGTCTGTGAAGCTGGAAGGCTTCATCAGGCCCAGTCAGATCTGGCAGTGTTTCTACGGCTGGATGCCCTTCCTAACGCCAACCACTCCGTGAGTGTAGTGGGTGCTTTTTACGTGCCACCTGCACAGGTGCCAGACAGAGCTGGAAAACGGCCACGAAACGGATGGTGCTTTTACGTGTCACCGGCACGGGGCCAGGCAAGGCTGGCAACGGACACGAACGGATGGTGCTTTTACGTGCCACCAACACGGGGGCCAGACAGAGCTGGCAAATGGCCACGAAACGGATGGTGCTTTTACGTGTCACCGGCACGGGGGCCAGGCGAGGCTGGCAACGGGCACGAACGGATGGTGCTTTTACATGCCACCGACACGGGGGCCAGACAGTATTCTGCATATTCCTATGTGTGTGTGTTTGCATGCTGTGTGTCTGTGCATGCATCTACCTATTGTGTTTGCATGTATGTCTATATATGTTTGTGTGTGTATAAAAGAATGGAATTAAACCAGTGTGTGTTCATAATATTGGTATAATATTGGCGGCGAGCTGGCAGAATCGTTAGCACGCCGGGCGAAATGCTCAGCAGTATTTCGTCTGTTGCTACGTTCTGAGTTCAAATTCCGCCGAGGTCGACTTTGCCTTTCGTCCTTCCGGGGTCGATAAAGAAAGTACCAGTTACGCACTGGGGTTGATTTAATCGACTCAATCCCTTTGTCTGTCCTTGTTTGTCTCCTCTATGTTTAGCCCCTTGTGGGCAATAAAGAAATAAATATTGGTATAATTACTCTCTTTAGACACAACAAAATATTTTCTATTTTTCTTCAAATATCTACATTAGAGGTGGGCTTTAGAATGATCCAGTTTTAACCTGTCTTGTGTAATTAAGAAGCTTGTTTCCCAATCATGTGATTTTAGGTTCAATCCCACTGTGCATCACCTTGGCCAAATGTCTACTATAGTTCTTACAACATCATTCTGTCTGTCTCAGCAATTACTACTAAACAGTGAAGAGAACCCAAGCACAAACATTCTACCGCATCTAACTTGTAAGCGGATTTTGTAGGTGGATGTTGAAAGAAGCCAATCATGTATGTGTGCATATATGTATACACTAGTCTTGATATCACGTGATAGTTGTAAATGAGCATTACCTTCATAGAATCGGTGTCGTTCATATCCGACCTTCTGTGAAAACATGTCTTGCCATGAGAAAATATTACCTTACTTGGAAACAGGTGAGGGTTAGCAACAGGAAAGGCATCCAGCTGTAGAAAACCTACGGTGACAAATTGCATCCAACTTCTGCCAGCATGGAAGAGTGTAAGTTAAATCAATAACTTCATCCTTAATTTATATTAAAAATTGTCATTATGATTTTTAGCTCCACTTTCTATGTTGGAAGTGCTGTCAGGGTCAGATTCAGTTCCTGTTTGGAATTACTGCCTTCCTAAGCAAATCAGAGTACCATGTCTTGCTCATACGAGGGACGTTCAATAAGTAATGCCCCTGACTCATTTGCAGTTGTTTGCATGTGCAATCATTTATATCTCTATAGAGTAAGTGACAAATTACAGCTCTGAACTAATTGTGGTTTCTGATTTACAGGTGTTTGAACTGAGTCAAGTGTGAAATGGAGCCTGTTGAGTGTTGAGCAGTGATCCGGTTTTTGTATTTGAAAGGACGCACACCACGGGAGACTTTTGATGAAATGAAAGTAACTTATGGTGATGATGCCCCATCATATGACCTTGTAAAACGCTGGCATCGTGAATTCAAACATGGTCAGAACTCTGTGGAAACAGCTCCCAGATCTGGTCGCCCCGCTTCTGCCATTGATGAGGCATCTGTCCGTCAAGTTGGGGCTGCCATTTTGGAAGATCGACGCATAATTATTTGCCAAATAGCCCATGAGGTCAAGATTAGTACCGGGTCTGTGGAAACTATCATTCATGACCATTTGCATATGCAAAAGGTGTCTGCCAGATGGATTCCCAGGTTGCTCACGCCTTTCCAGAAGCAAGAAAGCGTCGAGTGCTCGAGGATGAATTTGGAGATGTGCCAAGAAGATGAGTCAAAGTTTTTCAAAAGACTGATTACACAGGATGAAACCTGGGTCCAAAGCCCAGTCAATGCAGTGGAAGCACGGTGACTCACCCCCTCCAAAGAAGGCAAGGGTGCAGCCTTCCGCTGGCAAGGTCATGCTCACAGTCTTCTGGGACCAGGACGGAGTAGTGATGACAGATTTCCTGGCAAAAGGTACCACAATTACAGGAGCCTATTATGCTTCACTTTTGAAGAAATTAAGAGAAGTTATCAAAATCAAGAGGCGGGGCAAGATCAGCAAAGGCATCCTCCTCCTGCAGGACAACGCTCCGGTCCACAACTCGCTTGTCGCCAGATCAGAAGCACAGGCGTATGGCTATGAACTCCTCCCCCAGCCCCCCTACTTTCCTGACCTTGCACCCTCTGATTTTCCCCTCTTCCCAGTCATGAAGTTGTTTTTGAAAGGAAAGCGTTTCCCAGATGATGCAGCCTTGATTTCTGAAGTCACCTTCAGGTTGGAGGACCAAGCTGGGGTCTTCTACAAAAACGGTCTCCAGAGCTGCATCAAACGATGGGAGAAATGCGTAACTCTGGGTGGTTCCTATGTAGAAAAAGACTAATAACTGTGCCAAGTTTCGTTGCTCTACTGCTATGGGAAGTAGGTCAGGGGCATTACTTATTGAACGCCCCTCGTACAATATCAATTTTGGCCTTGTTTTCTATAGCTGGAATCTCTTCTTCTCAACAACATTAGATAATGTAATGAGTGCCTTTTATCATGGTATCAGAGGGTGTCTTGACAAAACTTAAGTTCTCTTGGTCCTATATTGTCTTTGTTCATTTGTCAGCCACTTTACAACATACTAAGTGCGTTTTATCAAACTTCAGCACTAGTGAAGTTGTCATATCTATAAAGAATCCTTCATATCATAAATACACATTAAACTTCTTCTTAAGCACTCCGTCGGTTACGACGATGAGGGTTCCGGTTGATCCAAATCAACGGAACAACCTGCTCGTGAAATTAACGTGTAAGTGGCTGAGCACTCCACAGACACGTGCACCCTTAACGTAGTTCTCGGGGATATTTAGCGTGACACAGAGAGTGACAAGGCCGGCCCCTTGAAATACAGGTACAACAGAAACAGGAAGTAAGAGTGAGAGAAAGTTGTGGTGAAAGAGTACAGCAGGGATCACCACCATCCCCCGCCGGAGCCTCGTGGAGCTTTTAGGTGTTTTCGCTCAATAAACACTCACAACGCCCGGTCTGGGAATCGAAACCGCGATCCTATGACCGCGAGTCTGCTGCCCTAACCACTGGGCCATTGCGCCTCCACTCACACATTAAACAACCACATTATGTAAACTCACACATGAGCATGGCCATGTGGCTAAGAAGCTTGTTTCCAAACCATGCGGTCTTGGGTTCAGTCCCACTGCATGTCACCTTGAGCACATCATCTACTATATATTTCTTTATTGCCTACAAGAGGTTAATTACAGAGAGGACAAACAAAGGGATTAAGTCGATTACATCAACCCCAGTGCGTAACTGGTACTTATTTAATCGATCCTGAAAGGATGAAAGGCAAAGTCGATCTCGGTGGAATTTGAACTCAGAACGTAACAGCAGACAAAATACCGCTGAGCATTTTGCCTGGCATGCTAACGATTCTGCTAGCTCGCCACATCATCTACTATAAGCCACAAGTGGATTTGATAAACAGAAACTGAGAGAAGCCTATCTCATCATCATTATTTAATGTCTGCTTTCCATGCCAGCATGGGTTGGACGGTTTGACAGGAGTTGACCAGCTGAAGGGCTGTTTAGGCTTTATGTCTGTTTTGATACAGTTTTTATGGCTGGACGCCCTTCCTAATGCCAACCATTTTACAGAGTATACTGGATGCTTTTTACATGGCACCAGTGCTTATGAGCCCATGAGATTAGGAATGCTCTGATGAGCCTGTATGCAAGGACAACCATGCTTTTACTTAGCTTGACATGTCTTTTCAAGCACAGCAAACTGCCAGGAGTCTTGGTCTCCTGTCATCCTCTCTGTGAGTCCCAATGTTTGTAGATCCTTTCTCACCATTTCGTCCAATGTCTTCCTGGATCTACCCCTTCCACATGTTCCCTATACAATTAGAGATCAGCACCCCTTGATGCAACTGTCCCCATTCATACATGTTGCATGGCCACACCAGCGCAGTATTCTCTCTTGCATGCTACATCTGACGCTAAGTATACCCAGTTTTTCTTTCAAATCACTCACACTCTGTCATATGTGACATTCACCATCCAGTGGAGCACACTGGCTTCATTTCTTTCAAATCTTCACATATTCTCAGTAGCCACAACCCATGTATCACTGCCATGTAGCATAGCTGTTCATAGACAGGCATCATACACTCTGCCTTTCACTCTGAGGGAGAGGCCTTTCATTACTAACAGAGGTAGTGGCTCTCTGAACTTCACTCAGCCTATTATTGAATAAGAATAGGCCTGGCAAAGTTCAGAGAGCTACTACCTCTGTTAGTAATGAAAGGCCTCTCCCTCAGAAGAATAGGCTGAGTGAAGTTCAGAGAGCTACTACTTCTGTTAGTAATGAAAGGCCTCTCCCTCAGAAGAATAGGCTGAGTGAAGTTCAGAGAGCTACTACCTCTGTTAGTAATGAAAGGCCTCTCCCTCAGAAGAATAGGCTGAGTGAAGTTCAGAGAGCTACTACTTCTGTTAGTAATGAAAGGCCTCTCCCTCAGAAGAATAGGCTGAGTGAAGTTCAGAGAGCTACTACCTCTGTTAGTAATGAAAGGCCTCTCCCTCAGAAGAATAGGCTGAGTGAAGTTCAGAGAGCTACTACTTCTGTTAGTAATGAAAGGCCTCTCCCTCAGAAGAATAGGCTGAGTGAAGTTCAGAGAGCTACTACCTCTGTTAGTAATGAAAGGCCTCTCCCTCAGAAGAATAGGCTGAGTGAAGTTCAGAGAGCTACTACCTCTGTTAGTAATGAAAGGCCTCTCCCTCAGAAGAATAGGCTGAGTGAAGTTCAGAGAGCTACTACTTCTGTTAGTAATGAAAGGCCTCTCCCTCAGAGTGAAAGGCTATGCTTTTGGAACAACCACCCCTACTACTAACTTGATCACCTAAGTAATGGAAATTGTTTACTACTTCTAGGGATCTCCCCTGGCATATAAGGGAGTCTATTTTTTGTACATTCTTGGTGTTTAATGGGCCTGTACTTCTGCCACATGTAAAGACTACTTTCTCTATTAGTCGTCCAGTGGCACTACTGCACCTCATATATATATATATGGTGGCTGCCCCCTTGTTATCGAGTATGGCCATTGCACGAAGCTTATTCAATGTTGTTATCATGCAATGTCTGTGCAAGAAGATTTTTTTTAAAGTGAGGAAAGGCTGTGCACTGAGTCAATCCCACTCACTAAGCAACAGCAGCCATACTCCGAAAAGAAGAACAAGTCAACATCATCGGTAACCACTGAGCCGCAGGTTTTATGTTGGAGTTATCCCAGTTTCCTGAGTTACCTTCTCCTAGAAGGATGCCCAAACAAAGGCTAGGAGTCCTTCACTCCCAATGGTTTAACCACGCGATCGGGTATTCAGTCCGCATGATACAACCTTAAGACATATATATATATATATATATATATACACACACACACACATACATACATACACATGTATTCACACACACACACACATCTTTGTTTCTGTATGCCACACTTGACAACCAGTGCTGGTTTGTTTAGGTCCCTGTAACTTAGAAGTTCAGCAAAAGAGAATGATATGTACCAAGATTTAAAAAAACAAGACAGTGCTCCAGCATGGCCCGTCCAATGAATGAAACAAGTAAAAGCTAAAAAAATATGTCAGGGGTGTAACATTAGAACCTCTTGACACCAAAAACCATTTAAACAAAACTGTCTGCATCAGTATCAAAAATAAAAGTACAAGAGGTTTTGTAGTTATTGAATTTGGGTTTTATCTTGTCATTAGTTCAGTTCGTTAGTCAACGCCCGCACAATACTGGAAAGATTGAAAATTAAACATAATCAATCTACCTGATAAACATAACAAAAATTAATCACCAACAGCCATTTCATCATCAAGCCAGGAGATTACATCCAGGACAAGATACTGAACTCTAATCACCGTTTATGACTCATTAAGTAAGTTCCTATTAAGGGTAATTAAGAACTCAATTCCATATCTCAGCCATGAATTTTCACCACTTATGGAAAACATTTGTTAAGCAGTTGACAGTTTCCACTTAATTGTTGAGTAACTGTTTTGTTGTTTTGTTGAGTTTGGTCATTTTCCACCTTGCTTCTGAAAAAAGCCTCAGAAGTCGGAACCATTGTCAACAAGATGTACGCACATACTCTCCCCCTGCTCACCAACAAACTTCACATTATACACTTTGATCAATTCTTCCAGCTCATAACAGTCTTTCTTGGACTCCATCAATGATCATGCTTTTGTGGTACATGTCAGCTGACAGTTCAAACAGAAACATTAACTCTATTGATTATATTGATCTGTAGAAGCCAACAAAAGATTATTGGTTCTCCTCCACCTAACTAAATTTTTAAAAGAGAGAGATATAAAGTTAATCTCATCAAATGCTGTTGTCATGTCCAAGATCAACTCTATGAAATGAGCAGAGTTTTCAACACAACCAGCGAGCTACTCTACACATATGGTATACTAAAGCTCTATAATTAAAAATTCACCTCAAACTCCAAATGTGTTTTTTTCTGAGAGCACACAGATGGGCAATTTGCATGAACCATCAGAAGACTGGTCCTTTATCTAAAATGTCTGACAATCAATATCATTATTAACCATTTAGAGATAAAACATAGTGCTTTCTACACTATAGAAGTTGAGGACATATTTACATATTAGCAAATAAAGGTGTTATTTAGAACTCTAAATATCTAATTCTCAATAAACAAAATATATACAGGTGTGCGTGTTTGTATGTTGCATGTGTTTACACACACACACACACACACACACACCAGAAACTAACATGTCATCTTTCTAGTATAAAAATTATGGACTGATAGATCAGCCCAATTGATTTATATGGGCTAAAGGATCTTTTCTGTTTGGCTGCACCTATGGAAATTTTAAAGTTTAGTGAATGTTTAAAATTTGGTGTATTTATGTAATTTTCCATGCAGATTCTCAGGAGGTAATTCACTTTTCCTAGAAAACCTTTTTTTAAAAGCTATAGAGGTTTAAAGTTTGATAAGTTTTACCCATTCAGAAAACAGGATTTGGAGGCTGTCATTTTGTGCATGATTGCATGGTTGTCAACCGTAAACGAATAAAATATGGACAGAATTCTGCTTTATGCACACCATATAACCCCCAAATAACTTATTTTTAGGAATTTTCAGAAAATGTTTGCAAATTTGTATTCTACACACAAGAATTCATACAATTATGCAAAAAAAAAGTGCATGATTTAAGGCCTATTTAGCACACCTCACAATCACCTTGCATCTCATTTTAAGCATTTAAAAAGCGAAAAATGACCACATGGCAAGACAGGACAGTAACAGATGGGTAAGCAGCTTGGCTTGTTACTATGGAAACAGGCACCTATATGTGTGTTGCTTTTGATTGGCTAAAATTACCCAAAATTTGCAAACTTTAAAAGCTACTGTTTATTGATTTATGGTGAAAATGAATTTCATGTCAATGATTACCATACAAAACTACACCAATACACCAAATAGGAAATAAATTGAAACAAAAATTTAAGAAATTGAAAAGTGGCAACCAAAGAGAAAAGATCTAGGTTAAGGTAGAACCTTTCTTTCACCTGTAATTTACATTTTCTTTATCAAAGAGGTTGTTTTCATCAAAGTATTTCTGTCCTTAGCTGCAGTATTTATAATTCTAAGTGAGATTAATAATTTCAAAAGCAACTGATACTTCAACATAAGACTAGATTTCAAAGGGAGATTAGTACAAAAATGGTTTAGTTATTAGAAAATATAAAATTAAAACATCATTTGTATAGTCAACAATGTGAACTTGCCTGGTTAATTATAGGCTGCCATCAACCAAATATTAAGACAAAAAATTCTCATCATAGAGTTGTAACATCTTCCAATTTTTTCAGGGGCACCTAATGCTCCTTTTTTGATCTCAGTATGTGACTTTTCTAACAGCTGCAAGATTGTTTGCCACTTCTGTATGAATGTTTTGCAGTTCCACTTTTATTGTGAATTTCATGAATGAGAAGCATTTCTCCATAGAATTATTCACAAGTGGCAGACAATTCAAAAAATAATTGCAAATATCTTGAATGGAAACTTGGATTCCTTGGTGAACAAATGCAATACCAAACATGCCAATATATTCCCAGCCTCAAAAATGTTCATCTAATTAGAGAAGGAGGTTTCCAAACTGTTTTATGGACATAATTATGAAATGTTTTCAAGACCAGTCCCAATGGACATTAGGACTTTTGTTAGTGGTATGAAGGGCAAAGATACATCTTTATATATAAAAGTGAAGTTGTGTGAGTGTCTGTCTCCTACGATTTAGATTCCTAACTACTCCCACATTTTGCGATGCAGTTTAACCAAAACCAGGTATCTTATAGTCGTGATTCATATCGAGTCCTTCTGGGTATTAGCGCACGTCTACGATGAGTCTACGATTTTAAAAATAATTTACCATCATTTTTTTTCCATTTTAATGTATATTTTTTTTAAATAAAGGGAAGTAACTCTCTAAAAATGTCTACGATGAGTCAACGATTTAAAAAAAATTTACCATAATTTTTTTTCCATTTTTAATGCATTTTTTGGCTATAACTCTCTAAAAATGCTTTATAGTTATTTCCCTTACAAACCCGAGCAACGCCGGGCGATACTGCTAGTTATCTACAAAAATTATTACTTTTAATTGCAGCTATCAAATACCAACTGACATATCTGTGTTTAGCAAATATCACATCATGTTGATCTGGATCTTCAGCTGTAGAACTTCTTTCTTTCTTAATATCAGTATGTCATCAAAAAACATGTTCATAAAAAAATTTTTTTTTTTTTTCCCCATTCCAGAATCTTTGAGTCTTCATTAAAATGCTTTGCAAGGTCTATAAATTTCAGCTTTTATTGGTTCTGAGGCATTCTGTTACAGTAATATAACTCATTGATTGTAAAAAGAAAAACAAATCTGGAAGACATCATTTAATTCACTCCAAAACTTTCACAAATCCTATACACAGGCTTCTTATTGTATTTTCTTCTTGCTCAGTAACTTTACACTGACATTTCTTTCTCAAATTGATATAGGAGCACTCCGTCGGTTGCGACGATGAGGGTCCCAGCTGATACGATCAACGGAACAGCTTGCTCGTGATATTAACGTGCAAGTGGCTGAGCACTCCACAGACACGTGTACCCTTAACGTAGTTCTCGAGGAGATTCAGCGTGACACACAGAATGTGACAAGGCTGGCCCTTTGAAATACAGGTACAAGAGAAACAGGAAGAAAGAGCGAGAGAAAGTTGTGGCGAAAGAGTACAGCAGGGTTCACCACCACCACCCCCTGCTGGAGTCTCGTGGAGCTTTAGGTGTTTTCGCTCAATAAACACTCACAATGCCTGGTCTGGGAATCGAAACCGCAATCCTCCGACCATGAGTCCGCTGCCCTAACCACTGGGCCATTGTGCCTCCACTTCTCAAATTGATAACCAAGTTAAGGCTTCAAATCTAAATAATCCAGCATTGAATTATCATTTAAGGTTTTTCCTGGCATTATAATTATTGAACTGTGTGACTCATTCAGATACTGAAAATCATTCAATACTTTAATAGGGTCTTGTGTTTATGCTTCAAATCGTTTTTTCTTTTGCTTCAACTATGAGCATGAGAAACAATCTGCTCTTAACAGGGTAGGAAAACAGTTTTCTTGCTACAAAATTTTTCTGCTTGAATTTTGAGCCGAATATTCTGAAATAAATTCTGATTTCACTTTCAGGGAAAAGCACTATCTTTAGCACTGAGTTATAATAAAAAATAAATAAATAAAAAAAAACCCACAAAATTACATGGGTGCAAAACTAAATTGACTGCTATTTCTAGCATATCAAGCAACTATGTAGAGGTGCCTCTAATACCAATGGAAGCGTTTTTTAGACTATCAACAATTTTTGTTTTACATAGTTTAATCAATATTTATTATCAAATCCTTAAAAATGTTTTAGCCCGAAGGCCGCGGCCATGCTGGGGCACCACCGCTGATGTTATTAAATTCATCTATTTCTAGAGTATCATTTCACTCTTAGTCAAATCACATGGCAACAGATGATGAATAGAAATACCAAATCGTTTAATATTTTACAAAAAAGAATAAAAGATATAAAAAAAGTTAATAGTCTAAAAGATTTTTCTCCATCAGTACTTATTAGGTTATCTTGTATTTCTAAGTACACTTTTCTCACTGAGCTTAATTCATAAAATTTCTTAAACATGACTGAAACAACTCCAATTCCCACAGTTTTACAAATTAAGTTGCACTTATGCTTAGCCCCCCTTTAAGAAGGACTAAAGTACACATGCATATACAGTAATGTGGTTAAGATTTTATGCAATGCAATCATATGGTCTCCAGTTCCACCCCACTACTTGGCAGTTTTGGCAAGTGTTTCTACTACAGCCTTCAACTGACCAATGCATTAAGACTGAAATTTGAGAGAGAAAACGAATGGCAGCTACTGTGTACATACATGCGAGTGTGTGTGTGTGTGTGTGTGTGGTGGGGTAGTTCTTTCTGTGTATCTTTAAATTGATACCTCTTTGGTAGTAGTGATATTATGTCTCATAAACAAAATTCCAGCAACTTAGCATGGAATAAAGACCCATACTTGTTAAAAGATAAGGGTTGGCATCAGGAAGGGGATTTGGCTGCAAAATACTGCATCAGCAAGTCTTGTCTAACCCATACCTGCTTGGAAAAAGTGAATGTAAAAATGATGAAAAGTTTTCTGCAAACTGAAAACTTTTAACAAGTACTGTGAGAACATATTTTCCAACTGAATGTTTTTACTGATGTCCACTCAACAGTCAAATCACATTTGGTTCAGAGTATTTATATATATATATATAATAATAATAATATGAGGGAATATTATTCCAAACTTACAGGGAAAAATTCAATTTAGAAATACTAAATCAAATTTCACAAAATATAATATATATATAATTTTTTTAAAAACCCACCTTTTATCAATTTAATAATGAAAAATTAAATTATACTATCTAGAAAATTACATATTATAGACAGATTAAATATAAGATAAAACATTCTACCAAATATATACGTTTTATTTATTATTTTGCATATTACTTAATCATCGTTATATGTTTTATCTTATGTTTAATCTGTCTATAATATGTAATTTTCTAGATGGTATAATTTAATTTTTCATTATTGAATTGATAAAAAGTGTTTTTTTTTCTAAATTATATATATATATATAAAAGAAAAAAAAAAACCCACCAATCCATTTCTCAACTGCCAATAAACATGTCTAACAATCCACTGCTAGTAACAAACCATGAAGTTCTGATCTCAATCATGGTATTTTTACATGCAAACCACAGTGCTATTAAAACTTAATATATGTTAAGAGATCTGCAGACAGTTAAGTACATTGGGTACTTACTTTACCAGCTTAAGTATCTAGGATTACATTGTACGTTTAAAAGGCGTAAATAATATGGAGAGTTAGTACAGTACAACACTGCACACACAAGATTCTGAATAATTGAAGAGTATTTTGTAAGCTTCATGCAATTATGCTTCGAGTTGAAGCTAACTGCACTAGAATGGTATCCTTTCATGGTAGGAAGATATCATTTGCTTAATACCATAGAAATTTTGATAAGCTTCATTGCAACTTTAGTAATGGATGACAAAAAAAAAAAAATTTTTTTTTTAAATTGATAAATTGATTAGCAATCCAAATATTCAGTAATTGTAAATAATTGAGAGAAAAGTGTTATATACAGGAGTGGCTGTGTGATAAGTAGCTTGTTTACCAACCACGTTTCCGGGTTCAGTCTCACTGCGTGGCACCTTGGGCAAATGTCTTCTACTATAGCCTCGGGCCGACCAAAGCCTTGTGAGTGGATTTGGTAGACGGAAACTGAAAGAAGCCCGTCGTATATATGTATATATATATATATATATATACACGTGTGTGTGTTTGTGTGTCTGTGTTTGTCCCCCTAGCATTGCTTGACAACCGATGCTGGTGTGTTTATGTCCCCGTTACTTAGTGGTTTGGCAAAAGGGACCGATAGAATAAGTACTGGGCTTACAAAAGAATAAGTCCCAGGGTCGAGTTGCTCGATTAAAGGTGGTGCTCCAGCATGGCCGCAGTCAAATGAGAGAAACAAGTAAAAGAGAAAAGAAAGAGATACAATTGGTATTTAAAAGTGAATGAAAATTACAAATACAAGTTCCAGTGTTTATTCATAGAAAGCTTTCACAAGGAGTACAAATATACTTTCAGTTCAATAATCTTGTTAGCTAGGAATGACAGAACGGGTCTCACCTGGATAGCAAGCCCAATGAGAAGGTATCATCAAAGAAACAGCTTAACCAAATTATCATTCAGAGGATCCAGTCACCGAATGGAGATTTTTGTCTGGATTATCTTTCCATTTTTTTGAAATGGGATAGAAAAATATTTTCTTTTTCTTCCCTCCAACAAGCATAGAAGGAAAAGCCACAAAGGGTTCGATAGTCCCCTCCTTCAAGCATAATTTTATTTAAATGATGCAAAAAAAAAAAAAAAAAAAAACCTGTGTGCGTATGATTTTATATATATATATATATAAGTATATACATTTATATATATATATATAACATATATATGTATACACACATACACAACACACAAATATATAAAAATTAAAAGGGGGAGGGAAAGAAAACATGGGAAGAAAAATATTGTCTCCCTTTGTTCAATGTATTTACAGTTTCTGGCTCCAGAGGGCCACAGTAGAAAACAAAAGTAGCAACTAACCTAAGAGAAAATGTTAAGGGCTCAAAGTTAAAAGATAATTAAATCGAGAACTATAAAAGGCGATATTCTTTACCAGCACCATGCAGGGAACAGGGCTGCTTGCAATATCACAAAGCTGAAGGAGGGGGGAAATTGGGGCAAAAAAGGAATACCTAAAATAATAATAATAAAAAAATAGAAAATTGTAATTATTGATAAATGTTTTACAAAAGCAGGAACGGGATGGTTGGGCAAATGTTTTCATTTTATTTATTTATTTATTTATTTATATTATATCTATGGAAAACAAATTTTTTCCATTTATTGCTGGTTGTACAGATCGGGTGAAGGTTGTCATCAGGAAATTAAAGACTGCAAGCTAAAGTTGGATAGACTATTCAGCCCTGTCCCAAAGTAGCCAGCACATTGGCCAAATTTATCAACAAACAGTATTCAAAGTAAATCATTTTTCTGCTGCTTGTTCTACTTCTTCATCAGATTCTTCCTTCTCACCAGCTTCACTTGATCGCACAGTAGATATAATAGCCCGAGATGTTCGTCCAGGAGGCCTGAAATATACATAAAAATAATCTCACAATAAATTGTCTACAAAACACTAAAGGGGTGAAAAAAATTTTTTTAAATAAAAATAAAATGAAAAAAAAATAATAATAAATTCTTGAATATAGGCGCAGGAGTGGCTGTGTGGTAAGTAGCTTGTTTACCAACCACATGGTTCCGGGTTCAGTCCCACTGCGCGGCACCTTGGGCAAGTGTCTTCTTCTATAGCCTCGGGCCGACCAAAGCCTTGTGAGTGGATTTGGTAGACGGAAACTGAAAGAAGCCCGTCGTATATATGTATATATATATGTACATGTGTGTGTGTGTGTGTATGTTTGTGTTTGTCTCCCTAGCATTGCTCGACAACCGACGCTGGTGTGTTTATGTCCCCGTCAATTAGTGGTTCGGCAAAAGAGACCGATAGAATAAGTACTGGGCTTACAAAAGAATAAGTCCCGGGGTCGATTTGCTCGATTAAAGGCGGTGCTCCAGCATGGCCACAGTCAAATGACTGAAACAAGTAAAAGAGTAAAAAAGAGTAATGAACTTTGTGATAAATTTTAGAATTTTGGCAACAGTTTCACTTACCGCAATTGCCTTCTGTTGCTAATTTCTCGAGACACAAGTTGGTTCTGCTCCATCTGTTCATCAAGATCTCGTTGTAACTTACGTCGTTGAGTGTTCAACCGAGTGATCTCTTCTTCTGCTTCATCCAGCTGTCTTTTTAATGCTTTTACACGAGCACTTGATTTATCCATCTATTAATAAAGAGCATAAAAAGTAAATCCTCTGCAGCCTCTATTTCTGGTAATGCTTTGGTCTGTCTCAGTATAATTTCCAAGACAGCTATATCTGCTTCCAACTTCAACAGGAGTTGGTTTTATTAAACCACATAAAAATAAATGCTTCCACTGTGTCTACTGCCCTAACTCTCTACCTTTGATAAATAGAATGATCTAGAGAGTATTTAGTGCCAGAGTTTTGGTTTAGATTTAGTAGTTTGCAATTAGACAATACAAGACTTCCATAAGTATATTTTAAGAGAAAGAATCAAGCTAACACACAATATATCAAGCTAACACATAATAGCACCTGAGCACTGTATTCAATAATTTCATTATTATCATTATTATTATTTATACAACCAGAGCTTATAAGAAACAAATCAATGATCTGAGTTTCCAATTGCAGACATTCATTTCAAATAATAATAATAATAATGAAATTATTGTATACAGTGCTCAGGTGCACCACAACTTGTCAGAAAGTGCATATAAAGTACATGCAGTAGTGTAGAAATGTCTGGGTGTATGGAGGGAAGAAAATCAAGTGTAGTGTTGGCGAATCTCAGGAAGCATGGAAGTCTTGAAGGAAGCAGTGCTCCGACAACTAACAACCGATGTCGGCAGTTTGTTCCACGCTTCAGCAACTCTCAGCGTGAAAAAATGTTTCCTGAAGTCATGGGAGCTGTGCTGTTTTCTTACTTTGTAAATATGTCCACAGGTGTTAGATGGGTGGAGTTTGAAGAGGTGCTCAGAGTTATTGTTTGTGCGATGGTTGATAATTTTATGGGTGTCTGCCAAGTCAGCTGCCAGACGTCGGAGTTTCAATGTGTCCATGCCCAGGGAGGTAAGGCGTTCCATTTCTATCTACAGTAGTTTCTACTCCATAATTACAGCTTAAACATTAACAAAAAACAAAAACAATGACACGAACCTGTTCTTTGTACTGATCAGCATGTCTTCTTTCTTCTTCAGCTTGAAGCATTAATTCCTTGACTTTCTTGTCCAGTTTCCTGTTACTGCGGAGAGCACTGTTCTTCTCCCTGGTAAAAACAAAGCATAAAAAACTTATAGTAAGAAAAAAACAAAAACAACTCCAACACCCGAAAAAATGTTCATTCTAAAGTGAAAACCATTTAGTACTATACTGAAGTTGCATTCCTTTTATACACCCAGCAACTAAGTTACCCTTATACCTTTTGCCAAACTGTACAGCTCATGCCAGCATGGAACATGGATGTCAGATGATGATGATGAAATACCTCCTGCTTTTCATTTTCAATTGCATTTTTTTCTGGCCAAACAACCATAGTTTTCAATAATGTTTAATCAACAATGCTTCTAGAAAAATTTATCAGCTTGTCATCTAAATAATATTGATGCTTAAATATTTTTAAAAAATTATATTTGTGTTTATTTCACGTAAAAAGTGCAGTTAAGCACATTGATAAAACTAAGAGTTTTTTCCAAAGTTATTTTCCCAATTTGTTGAGGCTCATAAAACCCTAAATGGAAACAAATTATTTATAGAAAAACAAACTAAACTAAATTATAATAATTTTATAATAATTACAATTGCATGTTATATAGTGTTATTTATTATTTCTTTCATGTTTCACTGCCATGTAGCATGGCTGTTCGTACACATGCATCATGCAGTCTACCTTTAACTCTGAGCAAGAGGCCCTTTGTCACCAGCAGAGGTAAGAGCTCCCTGAACATTGCCCAGGCATTTCTTATTCTAGCAGCTACACTTTCAGTGCACTCTCCCCCACTACTGATTTGGTCACCTAGGCAAGGCAAAATCAACCTCGGCAGAATTTGAACTCAGAATATAAAACCAGAAGAAATGCCACTAAGCATCTTGTCTGGCATGCTAATTTCACAGTAGTTTTAGTGAAGTACCTATAGTAATAGATACCTTCGAACATTTATAAAAACTTTGTATTCTGCTAGTGTTTGTAGTGATGTCATATTCCAGTGTGCGCACACGCAACGTCATTCTTCAGTGTGCGTGTGCGGACATCCTTCTTCAGTGTGCGTGTGCGGGGTTGGAACCTTCTGGAAAGAGATAAGGAAGTTCCCTCATGCACATGCGCTAGAGACTGAAGAATAAATTCTATAGCGTTCCTTAATAGCGTCGGGGACTTGAGACACGGCGATAGAAGAGAAAGGACGTATTTTTAAACGTGTGATCATCCTATTCTCCTGTCCCAGACGCTTAGGATTTAACCTGTTCTATTAATGCTGAATTGTTGTAAGAATGGATACCAGCATACCATCGTGTTTCATTGTTGAATAAGAGAATAAAGAATTGTATATATTTCTAAACTTGCGTTTCATTCCTGACTGGTAGTTTCTAGAAACAAAAAGAAAGGAAATTGTGTTGCACCCAAGTTGCACCCCAAAAGTGTAAAGAAGCAACCAGTTCCCTTTACATGTTTAACTATTTTGTGCTTTTCTTAGTTATCTCAAATTATAATTTCTCTTTAATATAGAGAAATGAGAAGGTGACTGACAAAAATTGAGAACTATATTTTTGATTACATGTTAGACAACACTGGCATTCTATATCAATTACTGTTTTGACGGTTGACTACAATTGGCTAAAATTGAATTCCAAAGAATAAATTTATTCGATAGGGCACACAGCTAGATTAAGAAGTTACTCCAAGTTGAGTCACAACTTGTGGTTAGAATGTTTGAAGAAAGAATTGTAGGTTACATTTTATGGGCAAGGGCTACTAGCAGGACACTTATGGGGAGAACCACATTTGAGATAGCTGGATAATATTCATAGCTTCAGTTGGTCATGCTTAGGGATTGAACTGGAACATATACTGTCAGTTACTTCTGATATGACCTTCTGGAGTTTGTGCCTGAGAAATGTTCCTCCAAAACCTTCAAAGGAATAGGGTGCAATGAAGACAGATGGACGAAACTACTGTCAAATCACTTTAGATTGAATCCGAAGTGAATGTAACTGGTGTAAAAGACGTGCGTTAAATTTTCTATCCACAGTTAATCAGAAATAACACATCTGATTCAGATATAACAAGAGAGAGAGAAAGAGTAAAAAAATATTCTTTATGGTAACATAAACTAGAGGGTGAGCAGAAATTCTTACTTGTTGTCTTGGTCCAATTGATCCTCAAGATTAGCAATTTTCCCTTCCAAAGCAGTAATCATAGCTCTCTGCTTCATTTTAGCTTGGTTTTCTAATTCTTGTACCTTAGTCTTAAGGTCTTTATTTTGACGTTCTAAAGCCATGCGTTGGTTATCCAAATGCTGTGAAGTTGATTTTTCTGCATTCAGATCAGTAAGCATTTGTTCAAACTGTTTTGGAGAGAGGAGAGAGAATTCATGTAAGAATAGATGACAAATATATAGTAATTACGCAGAGAAGAAAAGGGTCTTATGTATTCAGCTCAAATTCTTTAAAAAATATGAAATTCCATTCAGTGTTAAGAATGCATGATAATGCATAAATTCTTTACATTAAAAGAGTATTAAATAAGTTCAACATTTCAAAATGGTGTGCATTAATTAAACCACAAGGTTTTTTTCTCTAAAATGCTCATAGTAAAAATATTAAATAATTTAATGCCAAACCCCAACAAAGTAATAAACAGAGTGAATCTGACTTCAACAAACCTGAGCATTTAATTTTTTATTCTTATCAACAAGTATTTCACCATTATTCTGTTCTTCATCAAGTTGATCTTCCAGTTCGGTAATCCTTAATTCAAGTCGTCTTTTCTCATCACTCAATGAAGACCTATAAATGGCAAAAGGAATTTGTCATGACCATCAAAATAGAATTTTTAAAAATTTGATGGAAAAGAATGAGCAACATTTAATGAAGATGGTATAACTAATCCTTATTTGACATACTTGGTGGGGTTGCCAGTTTAGTCGCCGCTGACGACCCGACCATGTACAGGATGTCACAATGTGTTTATTGAATCTTCATATACAAAATTTTGCATATAGGGGTTGAAAATTATTTTGAGACATGTCTAACCACTAATATCATGCCTGCTGTGTCAGAAGTTTATCAAAACTTAATACAGAAGTGATTAACTTTGATTAAATGTGCTTTCTTATGTTTTTGTTTTATTATTATATTTTATTCACAGAGCTCCCAGTCTTACATGTTCTGGTTAATTCTGTAGGAGCAGACAGCATCCTGTTGGCAAAGGTTTCACATGATCTCTTGGTACTTAGGTGGTAAACATATTACTATTATTATTACTACTATTATTATTACTATTATTACAACTACTATTATTATTACTATTACTACTATTATTATTACTATTATTATTACTATTATTATTATTATTACTATTATTATTACTATTATTATTATTATTATTACTATTATTATTATTATTATTATTATCACTATTATTATTATTACTATTATCACTATTACTATTATTACTATCATTATTGTTATTATTATTATTGTTTTGTACTCACTTGCTAACTGATCCACTTGCAATCTCTTCTTGGAGTTCATCACGTTCAGCTTCTGCATTCTTTCTTGCTCGCTCTGCGGTGGCAAGATCTTCCTGCAACACAACCAGTTCATCTTCCAAGGACTTGACTTTCTTTTTCATGTCCTTGAATGCTGCACTGGCATCATGTTGGGCAGCACGAGCCTCTTCAGCCTCCCGTTGGTACTCTTTCATTTGGGCATTAGCTTTCCTAGCCTGTTTCACAGCATCTTCTTTCTGTTTGGTAAGAGCAAGTATCTGCTCAGTCAGCTGAGCAAGATCTTGTTCCAGTTTTTTCCTACTTTGAATAGATGTTGTCTTTTGGGTTCTTGCGTCTTCAATTTCAGCTTCTAATTCTTTCAACTACACAGAATGAAAAATTAAAAGTCTCAAATACTACAAAATTAATGGAGAATAACATATGGAAGATACGCTCATTTGCATACAGGTTTCTGGGGTGGTTCAGTACAGGAACAAAAGTTTCAAAGATTTTAATGATTCTAATTTCTTAATAAAACAGACATAAATTTTATTCACCTATGATGCTTAATTAAAAAATTTCAATATAAATATATTCTTTAAAATTTGTAAATAATAAACAATTGCAGCCATTTAAGAAACACACAAAACCGTTAGATTCACTTCAACATTTAAATTTAATTTGTCAAAATATTTTCGTCGCTTTGAGACCGTGACCTGTTCAATGACAAAGTTATATTTCATATAACAAAATTGCCTCCATATTTTACCCTTTAGCATTTAAATCAGTTATATCCAGCTATTCTACCTTTTTTATGTTCAAATTGGCCAGAATCCAGCCTCTTACATCTACCTTGCCCTCTTTTACTTGTTTCAGTCATTTGACTGCGGCCATGCTGGAGCACCGCCTTTAATCGAGCAACTCGAATCCGGGACTTGTTCTTTTGTAAGCCCAGTACTTATTCTATCGGTCTCTTTTGCCGAACCGCTAAGTAATGGGGACATAAACACACCAGCATCGGTTGTCAAGCAATGCTAGGGGACAAACACACATGCATATATATATATATATATATATATATATATACATACATATATGCGACGGGCTTCTTTCAGTTTCCGTCTACCAAATCCACTCACAAGGCATTGGTCGGCCCGAGGCTATAGTAGAAGGCACTTGCCCAAGGTGCCACGCAGCGGGACTGAACCCGGAACCATGTGGTTGGTAGACAAGCTACTTACCACACAGCCACTCCTGCGCCTATGTCATTCTAAAAAATACACAATCACATAGAAATCTAGAAGTTACAACATAATGTAGGATTAATTCAAAGTAATAAGAAGTAAAAAAAGGAAACTTGATAAGAGTAATGTCTGAATGTTAAAGGATTAAATATTTATGTTTGCAAGATACATTGAAGCAAGTGTTTATAATGCTAGAAATTCCGTTATATTTGACGAATGAAGATAAAATTTGATTCAAAGAGCTTCAAGGCAGTGCAATAGTTTAGCAACAAGATCATGTGCTACAACAGTAGTAAAAGTACATCTGATTACTGAAACGAGAACTCACCTGTCTTTGAAGTCCCCTCTTAATCTCATCAGCATTTTCATCACGCCCACTTAATTCTTTCTGCAATTTAGCTATCTCAGCTTGCATCGTTACTTCTGCTCTGAGTTTGCAGTCTTCCATGGTCTGTAGGTCATCCTCAAGTTCTTCTATTTGAGCAAGCTGTTCAGAAACCTGAATCTCTAGTTGTTTCTTTAGACGTTCCAAGTCAAGAACCTTCATATACAAACAAAAGTAAAAATCTCATTGGCATGGAGCTGAGAATAAGTGTATATAGATAGATATACACACGCACATATATATATATGTATATATTATACACACACATACACACATATGCATATATGGGCACAGGATGTCACAGAACATAAACATGAAATACGGAAATACAAAAACAGGGAATATGAACTTTTTTTGCGAACAAGAAGAAAAAAAAAGGGAAGAGGGACAAGCAACACAAAGAATGACACTTCATCAGTTGTCAAATGCTTTTCTACTCTGTAATAGAGCAATTCATAACAATAGATATATACACACACACACATATAGATATATGCATATGTATATATATATATATATATACTAGCAGTATCGCCCGGCGTTGCTCGGGCTTGTAAGGGAAATAACTATATAAGCATTTTTAGAGAGTTACTTCCCTTATAAATTCGGGCTTTCTTAGCCATTTTTGTTTTGGTGTCTTCAAGCCATGAAGTCGTTGTTCTAAAAGAACGCTGGTCTCCTTCACAACGCATTACGACGTTGATTTCTTTACACTCCCTTCCCCATAGCTTCACGAGGGAGGGAAGGGGGAGAAGCAAACAGGTGCAGCTGTGAGCGTGGACGCCAACTCCGCCGCCATCGACACACGATGCATTTTATGCATTAAAATGGAATAAAAAATGATGTTAAATTATTTTTAAAATCGTAGACTCATCGTTGACGCGCGCTAATAGTCAGACGGGCTCGATATGAATCACGACTATAAGATACCCGAATTTGGTTAAACTGCACTGCAAAATGTGGGAGGAGTTAGGAATCTAAATCGAAGGGGACAGACACTCACACAACTAGAGTTTTATATATATAGATATATATAAATATATACATGTATATATGTATGTGTATATATATATATATATACTTTCTACTTTTAAGTAGAAAGAATAGCCATAACTCTTTGACTGCTATTTCTAAATTCGGTGTGTGGTGAGGCAAATCGTTGCTAAACCCTTAATTACTTAGTATTACTTAAACCTTCCTTGAATGGGGCTTTTACATGCCGAAATCTACTTGGTGAAATTAATGATTATTCCAAATTAATTAATTTCACCCTATATTATTATTATATATATATATATATATATATATATATATATATATATATATATGTGTGTGTATATATATGTATGCATGTACATATATATATATATACATGTACGTATATGTATCATCATCAACGTTTAACGTTCGTTTTCCATGCTGGCATGGATTGGATGGTTCAACTGAGGTCTGGGAAGCTAGGTGGCTGCACCAGGCCCCAATCTGATCTGGCAGTGTTTCTACAGCTGGATGCCCTTCCTAACGCCAACCACTCAGAGTGTAGTGGGTGCTTTTTACATGCCACTGGCACAGGGACCGGAGGAGCTGGCATTGACCACGATCAGGTGGTGCTTTTTATGTGCCACTGGCACAGAAACCAGTCAAGTCAGCACTGGCATGGCCACGTTTGGATAGTGCTTTTATGTGCAACAAGCACAGGGGTCACAACTAATATTTCCATTTGATTGTAATTTTGATGTTGATGTACTTGACTCAATAGGTCTCCTCAAGCACGGGCATGTTGCCTGACGATCCAAAGTACTTTTGAGAGGGCTGGTTATGCGACACTGGTGTAGGTTACAGCTGTGAACTCACTTTATTTGCTGGGTCTTCTCAGTCACAGCATACCTCCAAAGGTCTTGGATCTTTTGCCATTGCCTCTGTGAGGCCCAACGTTTGAAGATCACGCTTCACCACCTCATCCCATGTCTTCCTGGGTCTCCCTCTACCCCGGATTCCTTCCACTGTTTGGGAGTGGAAACTTCTTCACACAGCTCTCCTTGTCCATCCATAGTACATGACCATACCAACACAAACGTCTCTCTTGCACGCCACATCCGATGCTCATATTGATATATTAGAAACAATGTCAATGTCAGTGTCCATGCATGACAAAGCGTAAGCGCCCTGAGAGTAATGTTGGGCATAAGATGCATCTGATGCAGCGTGCAGGAGAGACGATTGCATTGGTATGGTCTTGTACTTCAGATGGATGAGGAGAGATGTCTGAAGACGTGCCACTCCCAAACTGTTGAAGGAATCTGGGGTAGAGGTAGACCCAGGAAGACGAGACAAGGTGGTCAAGCATGACCTTTGTACGTTGAGCCTCAAAGAGGCTGATGAAAGACCGAGACCTCTAGAGATATACTGTGACTTCGAAGACCCGACAAATGAAGTGAGTTCATGGCTTGCAGGACGGCCTGCTGCGCATGAGGAGACCTATTGTGTCAAGTTCATCAACATAGGGCCTCACAGAGGAAATGACAAAGACCGAGATCCCTGAGATATGCTGTGACTGTGAAGACCCGACAAATGAAGTGAGTTCATGGCTCGCAGGATGGCCTGCTGTGCAAACCTTGGATCGTAGAGTGACCTGCTGCTCTTGAGGAGACCTATTGAGTCAAGTACATCAACATCAAAATAAAATCAAATGGAAATTGTAGTTAAGGCACCCGTGCCAGTGACACGTAAAATGCACCGTCCAAACGCGGCAGATGCCAGCGCCGCCTTACTGGCGTCCGATCGTGGCCATTTGCCAGTGGCACGTAAAAAAACCAACTACACTCATGGAGTGGTTGGCGTGTAATGTGTAATGTCAGTGTGCATACACGACAGAGTGTAAGCACCCTGAGAGAAGTGTTGAGCATAATAAGAAGCATCAAATGTGTTACGTATGGATGAGGACAGCTGTGTGGTAAATGAAATGAAAAGCAAACCATTTAGCTAGACTCCTCATATACTTTGTATATATTTATATAAATTAAAAAAAAAAACTATTTTTAACCTCCACATAAAAATGTCTTTACTTACATTTCTTTTATCAGAATCAACAGAAGAGACAAGGCCATCAAGCTCATTCTGTGACTTCTTCCATTTCTTCTCAAGCTCTTCATATTTATCACGTTCTTCTTCAAGTTCTTTTGCAAGATTCATAATCTTCGTGGACTTCTCATTAATTTCTCGTTGTGCCTTTTCATTTTCAGTACTCAAACTGCAAATACACACATATATATATATATATTGCTATGAACACAAATCAGATAGTCCGTGCCATGAGAAAAAAAAAAAAGCCTTTAAAAAGAGCAGTGGACGAGGAAAACAGGAGGGAAAACTTGAAATGAGGAGAGTGCTGACCTGATATCAGGAGAGGTTGGATTCATCAATAGTGAATGTATACTGAGCATTGGCTAGATCATTACTGGTGATTATTTATGTATATTCTATTCACTTTATGTCCTTTTCTGGATATAAATCGAAATCGATCAACATCAATGGAAATTGTAGCTGTGATACCAGTGTCGGTAGCACGTAAGAGAACCATCCGAACATGACCGTTGCCAGCGCCGCCCCGACTGGCCTCCATGCCGGTGGCACGTAAAAAGCACCATCCGATTGTGGCAGTTGCCAGCCTTGTCTGGTCCCCATGCCGGTAGCACGTAAGAAGCACCATCCGATCGTGGCCATTTGCCAGCCTCGTCTGGCACCTGTGTGCAGGTGGCATGTAAAAAGCACCCACTACACTCACGGAGTGGTTGGCATTAGGAAGGGCATCCAACTGTAGAAACACTACCAGATCAGACTGGACCTGGCTTCCCAGACCCCAGTTGAACCGTCCAACCCATGCTAGCATGGAAAACGGACGTTAAACGATGATGATGATGATGATTATAGTGTGGACATTCAAAACAAGCCAGCAATATTAATGATTATCATTTCCTTGTGAAATAACATTTGTATCATATAATAATTGTATATTTTGTACCTTATTAAGTGTTATTGTAGAAAATTTCCAAGTAGCATTTTAACTTTAATCTGTGTGTTCATTTTTCTTTAAATCTTGAACGTAGCAATATCAATAAGCTTGTGGTTCAACAACAAAAAGCTTCTAAAATTCCCTCTCTCTCTTTGGGAGAGGCACTGAGCACCTACACGCACATATACATACACGGCAGTAACTTCCGCCTGCCGAATTCAATCACAAAGCTTCGGTCAGCTCGGGGCTATAGCAGAAGACACCTGCCCAAAGTGCCATGCGGTGGGACTGAACCGGAAACAACATAGCTAGGAAGCAAGCTCCCTAACCACACAGCCATGCCCGCGCCTACAAAGCCATAATCTAACATATCAATTAGAGATACAGTAAAAACAAGGAGGAAGTATCTACACTAAGTAAATGTAACCAGAAAAGAAAATGAACAGGAAAAAAGAGTAAAAGAAAATGAACAGGAAAAAGGAGTAAAAGAGTAAGAGCAATAACATACCGTTCTGAAACTGCTTTCTCCTCTGCCATTTTCTGGTCAAATTTGGCTTGTTTCCTAGTGAGTTCGTTAACTTGAGCGATTTGTTGGTCCAACTCAACTCGGGAATCCTCATTCTAGAAATGTGAAGAGAAAATATTTTCTATTAAAAGTCAGTTTGGTTCTTAATATCGGTCATATGCATATTGTGACGAATAAATGATAATCAGTGGTAGGTGACCTGGAGGTGCATAAGTGGTAGTTAGAGGAAGGGAAGGGGTAACATTAGCTGGTTGGTAAGAGAGAGAGACCATCCATGTATGCTGGAGAGTCAAGATAGCAATTGGATGTTGATGAGGATGTGATGGTGGGTAACATAGGGGGCATATGTAATGAGAGAGGTGGGGGAGGCAACTGATGGAGAGAGGGGGGTCATTAAAATGGCCAGGAGTAAGAGAATGCAAAGGCAGAGAATATGAAGAGGGTACTATAGAGAGAAGGTAACAAGAAGAGTAGAAAATGGAGGCTCAGTAAGGACAAAATGCCTAGCTGTAGACGTGCATTATCCTCATTACTATCTCTGTTTCAATATACATTTTGCTATGCTTACATGAGTGAACACAAAATAATTATCAGTATATAACTCGTCTATATTTTCGGCTCTGGCTCCTTCTCTCATAGTTTAATCCTTCTTCTCCTAACATAAAGCACTCCACTCCTCAGGAGTGACAGCCTTGCAAGCTGCATGAGATCTTACTAGTGCTGGTGTCCCAAAAAAGCAAAAAAAAAAAAAAAAAGCACCCAGTACATGTTGTAAACGGTTAGGAAGAACATCTATCCATAGACACTGGAACAAAATGCAGTCTGTGGACCTAATGGATCCTGTCAAATTGTCCAAACCATGACAGCCTGTAACATGGACATTAAATGATGAAAGAAATGAAAGAGCCGATTCTGGAGGTAGATTAAATTCTATCAACATAGATAGAATGAAAGCATTTTTATGACCCATATCCTGTGCCGGCGGCACGTAAAAAGCACCCACTACACTCACAGAGTGGTTGGTGTTAGGAAGGGCATCCAGCCGTAGAAACATTGCCAGATCAGACTGCGCCTGGTGCAACCTTCTGGCTTCCCAGACCCCAGTTGAACCATCCAACCAATGTTAGCATGGAAAGCGGACACTAAATGATGATGATGGGACTTCAGTTTTACTATTGGACATCAAATACCAGAACTTTATGAGGATTGAAGGTTTTTTTGTTTTTTTTTTATAGAGTGTCATAAGGGGCTGTGAGATTTTAGTATTCAAGAGTGCAAACCTTATTACAAACATTTAATGTGCTTATATGCTGACAGCAGGCTCAATTTCTACTTTATGCTGAAGTTATTAGATGGTTAGGAAAGCGCACACTACAGTAAATTATCCAAATTATGTAAAAAAATTTCCATTTCATATTATAAAAACAATTCCTTGGAAATTTATGGGAGAAAAACTTGAAATGTATAATTATTATCAGTGTTAAGTTAAAAGGATAAAAGAGATGGGGAAATAGTAGAATGCTACAGTATTCACTTTGATACCTTGGATTCAAGTTAAAAACCTACAAGTGCAAACATTATATTTTTTTCCCTCTGGAATAAATAAAATCCAGTATTAATATACAGGATTCAGTTTAATCTAATCAACTTATCCTGTAAGAATTTAGCACAGCCCTATGAACTGGACTTCAAAAGTTACAAACATAGTTTGATAAAAGTGTTACAAACCTCTTCAGACAACTTCTTTTTCGCTTTTTCTAGCCGTGAAATTTGTTCCTGAAGATCAGCAATTTGTTGTCGTAATTGTTCTATGAGTCTTAGAGCCTTTTTTAGTTCTTCTTCAGCAGAATCTCGTTTACTCTCAGCTTCCTCAGTTGTTTTCTTCAGCTCTACCATCTAAAAAAAAAAAGAAAATTTAACATTATCATGCATAAATCTGCTATAATAAAACAACGAAGTATTGATAGTTTTGGCCAGACAACCAAATCTTTTTGAATAAAATAACCCACTTAGAACAAACCACTTTATATCCTTGTGTGTGCATGTGTGTATATATATCATCATCATTTAACATCCATGATGATGATGATGATATATATATATATATATATATTGGAAGGTTTGGAGATGATGTACAAGTATTTTATATTTACAGATATTTATTTGTATATTACATGTTTTTATACATCATATAACTTAGATCATGTATTAGCGCTTTCTCCCATTCTAGTGGGGTTTTCAAATCAAACTAAGTATATATATATATGTGTTAGCAAAATAAAGATGTGTCAAACACGGACTAGGCACTATAAATTGCAAAATTTTGTAATACTCTACTCCTGAGACATAGTAACAACATACCGTAGATTGGTTCTTCTCAAGTTGTTTTTGAAGTAAGTTCCTGTTTTCTTCCTCCTCTTCTAATTTATCTTTAATTGAATCTCTCTCATCAGTAATGGTACGCAAGTCCATTAAAGCTTGCATTTTGAGACGACTTTCTTCATCAAGACCTTCCTGTGAATGAAATATTGAATATTCTTAATTATCATGGAAGAGAAAGTATGTTTACAGTGGAAAAGCATATACTGATATAATTAATAGCTACAGATTAAAAAAGAATTTACTAGACATACTTATAGTGACTAAATGTAATCTACAACTCTCTAAATACTAACAGAGATGTGTCCTCCTGTAGAGTGGATTATTATTGAAACAAATGTCCTTATTTGGATCTAATTAAAATAACCATGACCAATATACATAAAATTACAATATATCAATTATTTTAATTCTATCAAGCAGACAAATTATAAGCAAACCACAAATTAAAACAGATTTTGATAAAATTTATAGTTGAAATTTTCAATGAAAAATAATTCTCCATATTTAGGAGGACTGATTCAGTGACAATAATGATAAAGGAAGGAGGTTTAAAATTAGAGCATACTAGTTAATAATATTAGTAAACTCCATCCTATTCAGCACCACTGGGACTAGAGAGCTGCTGGATAGCTGACTTTCAAGATATCTCTTTTACTCTTTTACATGTTTCAGTCATTTGACTGCGGCCATGCTGGAGCACCGCCTTTAGTCGAGCAAATCGACCCCAGGACTTATTCTTTGTAAGCCCAGTACTTATTCTATTGGTCTCTTTTGCCGAACCGCTAAGTGACGGGGACGTAAACACACCAGCATCGGTTGTCAAGCAATGCTAGGGGGACAAACACAGACACACAAACATATACACGCATACATATATATACGACAGGCTTCTTTCAGTTTCCGTCTACCAAATCCACTCACAAGGCATTGGTCGGCCCGGGGCTATAGCAGAAGACACCTGCCCAAGATGCCATGCAGTGGGACTGAACCTGGAACCATGTGGTTGGTTAGCAAGCTACTTACCACACAGCCACTCCTGCGCCTAATCATCATTTTTTTTTAATTACCAGCACCTTACAAAACTAATCAAAACTTTACATATGCTACATCAGTATTATTACTAATAATCTAAATAAAGTAGAAATTAAGGAAATAGGAAGAAATAAAGGTATAATTTAAGTACAGAGACATTTTTTTTAATGACAAATATTTAACACAATTTAGCACAAATTCTCTTGGCTCTAATTAACAATATATTTTCTTTTATTTATTTTCTAGGCACTGGTTGCTTTAGAACTCTGATTTTTTGAGTACAAGATAAGAAGAAGTTTACTCTAAGTAGCTGCTATTTGTCAGTCAACACTTCTACTCAATATCTCCATCACCTATTCTACCAGTAGTATTATTGAATAAAAAAAAACAAAAAACTAAAATATGAGAAATAATTAAATATAGAGTGGTTGTATAATGTCAACATAACATGACAGTCCCATAGAGGGAATTACATCACCGCTATATAGCCCTAGGAAGCATCGACGCTTCCAGTCGGCTTTGACACATTTTCTGTGTCCTTATATTTGCAAAGGGAGGCAAGCACCCCCACCAGCTAGAACTAGCAACCTGGAGACATGTATGTTTCTGGGTCTTGCCCATCGTCAGTCCAGGGTAGCGTGTCCTCACTATTGGTGATACTTACTAAGCCTTCGCAAATATATCTATTTACAGTGAAATATAATATATGGAGAAAACTGTAAAGTGGACCTTCTAAACTACAAAAATTACTATAGTTTCAAAGTTTTTCAAATTTAAGAACCAGAATATCAAAAACAATACTTTTCAATATCAAAATCATTACCTTGGTAGTAGAAAGATCAGCCTGAAGATTGCTGACTTTACGATTAAGTTCCAGCATTGAACCATCACATTCTTCAAGTGAAGTCATTGCTTGTTCATATTCAGCCTGTACAAATAAAATTGAATTAGTAATTATTTAATAGAATGAAGAAAAAATTATATCAAATGAAATATAATACTCATGTCTAATGAATGGAGATAATAGAAGGGTGTCTTGGCATCACTCAGCAAGACTTTTGTTAGCCGCTCTCCAGCCATCTATTTAAAACTGTATACAGCTATGGTACGACCACACTTGGAATTCGCATCATCAGTTTGGAACCCCTATCTTGCTCAGAACATTGACCTCCTGGAATCTGTCCAGAGACGTGCAACCAAATGCATACCCTCCATCAGACACCTACCATATTCTGAGCACCTTGTTTCCCTGGGCATGGATTCACTGAAGCTCCAGCGTCTGGCGACGGACTTGGTAAACACCCACAAGGTTATCAACCACCTCACCAACAACGACACTGAACACCTTTTTGATCTCCATGTGTCTAACACACGTGGACATGCCTACAAAGTCAGAAAACAACACAGCTCCCATGACTTTCGGAAACATCTTTTCACGCTCAGAGTTGCTGAAGCATGGAATAAACTGCCTGCGTCAGTTGTTGACTGCCATGACACTGCATCCTTTAAGGCCCTCATGCTTTCCGAAATCCACCGAAACTACACCTGATTATATATACACTTTAGATGAGTTGTAGTGCACCTGAGCACTGTACACAATTATTATTATTATTATTATTTTAACAGTGAACAGTCAGACAGTGCACAGTGTAGAATGTTTGATGTAAAGACAGGCTGCAGTGTAGAAGAGACAGATTTGTTTAAAGTATGGAATGTCTCGACAGAATTCTAAGATACATAACATTTTGTTGCATCTCAAAAAGGTCATTATGACAATAATAAACACACACCGGTTCTATTTCACTTCATCATCATCATCGTTTAACGTCTGTTTTCCAGGTCATCATCATCATCGTTTAACGTCCGTTTTCCATGCTAGCATGGGTTGGATGGTTCAACTGGGGTCTGGGGAGCCAGTAGGCTACGCCAGGCCCAGAACTATATAAACAATTAACTAATTGATAGTTTGATTGGATCATTCAAATGATTGATTAGTTGTTTGTTAAATAGTTGACCAACTGATAAATAAAATTTTTTAAAAAGTGAAACAGAACCAGCATGAGTGTGTGTATTAGCATAATGAAACCTCCCAAGACACAACAAAATGTTTCAACACATTTCAAGAATCTTGCGGACCAAATATAAAAATGAAATATGTAACAACTGTTTTGATTGAATGTCTTCTCTTTTTCCAGACCATATCCATCTAATCATTGCTCAGTCATTTGTAGTGTTAAGAAGGTATATTTTTATCATATGCTCTTTTTATTTCACCTTACAATATATCAATTCCTTGTCATTCCCACTATCTTTCTTTCCTTATTGCTAAATATGTTTTTTTCATTTCTAGCACAGACAAGATGCATATTACTGTTTCTGTATTGTTTAGTCAATTCTTTTTACAGAAAAGGGACCATTATACTATTAAGACAGAGACTGGCTGAGTTATTAGAGCATTGGATGAAATGCATCATGCTATTTATTCTGCATCTTGCATTATAAGTCCTAATCCTGCCAAGGAATACTTTACCTATTATCCTAGTGAGGTCAATAAATAAACTACCAATCTAGGGTAGTGGACAGTTGGTAACATTAGGGCATCAGACAGGAAGCTCTGCATGATTAGCCCTAACTCACAATACTACCACTTGGCATCATAGGTATCTGTCTCTTTATTACCCACAAAGGGCTAAACATAGAGGGGACAAACAAGCACAGACAAAGGGATTAAGTCGATTACATCAACCCCAGTGCGTAACTGGTATTTAATTTATCGACCCCGAAAGGACGAAAGGCAAAGTTGACCTCGACAGAATTTGAACTCAGAACATAACGGCAGACGAAATACGTATTTCTTTATTACCCACAAGGGGCTAAACATAGAGGGGACAAACAAGCACAGACAAAGGGATTAAGTCGATTACATCAACCCCAGTGCGTAACTGGTACTTAATTTATCGACCCCGAAAGGATGAAAGGCAAAGTTGACCTCGGCGGAATTTGAACTCAGAACCTAACGGCAGACGAAATATGGCTACGCATTTCACCCGACGTGCTAACGATTCTGCCAGCTCGCCACCTTTCGGCAGATAAAATACGGCTACGCATTTCGCCCAGCGTGCTAACGGTTCTGCCAGCTCGCCGCCTTGCTTGGCATTATGGGTATCCTTAACAGATCCCACCCAGTTGTAAGTATTCAGGCAAGGCTTTCAAGTTCAAGGATACTTCCCTCAGTCTCAAAGTTATTTCCCCATCCCCTACATAAAATAAAAAAACAACTTTCAACTGTAATAAGCAAGCGTGACATCAACAACTAGACTCCTATGCTTTATCCTTGACCAGAGGTAAACAAACAAACGGACAGTCCAGAACCATAGTTACTGTAACCCATGCTGTGTAAAGAACACTATTTACCTGCATCTTTGACAATTTTTCAGTTAAATCAGTTTTGGAGCGATCAAGATCTACTAGTTTCATGCTTTGTTCTTGAAGCTGAGATTCAATTTGCTTTCGTTTCCTCTCAGACTCTTGCTTAGCTTGTTGCATTTGTTTTAAGTCATTAGCAAGATCAGCATTTTCAGCCTGCAAGGATTCCTTCATTTTATCCAAACTGGCTTTGGTCTGAAAACAATAGAATATATCATTAGTAAAATAAACAAAGATTTTATTGTTTTATTTTTGTTACAACAATTTACAAGGCATAATTTTCTGATATAAAGACTGTCAGTAATACCTAAATTATCTTAATTTTAGATTAAGTATTTGCTCTATCATTTAACTTTCATTCTTTCCAAGTGTTGGCTGTTATTTAAATCCTAGGCTCTTCTTGCCCCACTCCCAATCATATTTACTATTTCATTCAGTGGTATCCAGAATAACTGCAATCATTTATTGACTGATTTAAAAGGTGAACATTGGAAGCCAAAGTATCTTTCACACTTAAAGTTCTCTTCCATTAGAAACTGAAGGTTGCATGATATTCGAGATGGACAACAAAAACAAGAGATTACTAACACAGACTAATATCAATAGAAATACTATCAGCTGAGATATGCTATACAAAAAAAAAAAACAGGACAAAGTAACATTAAAAAAATACACACTGACAACTAAAACACTGGATAGAGAATGAGAGATAATGGGTATCATAATAAAATTATTATAAAATGATCAAACTTCTACACATTTTCTATTAAAGTGTGTAATATCAAAGTGAGGCAGGCTTCACAATATTAACAAATGACTAATAATGATTTTTTGCTTCATCACAAAATTCTTTTTTTATTAACTTTTTGACGCTCTCTCCATTAGTAAAAATTTCACAAGAGTTTCATTTTTGAAGAAAGCTGAAGAGCACTATGACAATAACTTGCTTACTTTCTTTACTGTATCAAGCTCTTCGTTGACAGCCTCTAGTTGTTTGGTGTACTTTTGACGTACATCATGCATCTGCTGGTCAGATCCCTTCTGGATATCTTCTATACTCTTTTTTAAATTGTCAACTTCCAATTCACGTTTGTTTCGAAGTTCTTGTACAGCAGCTGTGGTATCAAGAGAATCTTCCAGTTCAGACTTCAAGGCTTCTAGTTCCTGAAATACAGAGTAGTGATGAAAATATTCATAAATAGAACTTGTATAGTTTACAAAAATTGAAGGTACAGCTGAATCTACAGTATATTTCAGAGATCTGATATGTACCAAATCAGTGTGTGTATATATATAAGGTGTATATATATATATATATATATATATATAAGGTGTGTATATATATAATATATATATAAGGTGTGTATATATGTATAAGGGTGAAAAGGAACACACGAGTTGATATATATGAAAAAACAAGTCAAAATAGAAAATGCTAAAATAATTTTATAAAGAACATTTCAGTACCGGTTTCGGTCATTTTGAGACCTTTCCAACTGTAACGATTAAATAATTAAATTTAGAAAAATTAGAAGAAAAGTTTTTTTAAAGGAATATTTGTATAGCATTCAGATATATATATATATATATATAATATATATATATATATATATATATATATATATAATGCCAACTGATAATTTCAAAATTAATAGATCTCAAAATAGCTATCTCAAAGGAGTTTAGAGCTACAGCTGTCTCCAAGAGAATGATAAATAACTTATTTCCTGAAAGTATTATGCTGGGTAGTATTTAATTATGAAATCATGCAATAATTGTTACATAAGAAAACGTTTAAAAATTGAATTACTTCATTGAGGTCTCGTTTTTGTTTTTCAGCTTTCATTCGAGATTGTTTTTCACTATCCAAATCTTCTGTGAGTTCTTGAATTTGACTTTGTAAGTCTCGTTGTTGTTTTGTGAGCATCGCTCTTGAAACACTCTCATCCTCTGATCTGTTGAAAGGGAAATAAATAGACAAATGAAAATCAGTAAGATTCATCGATCGGTTACGAAATGAGAAACTTCAGCTGAATTGAAAAATCAAAAATATATTTTTTTTCTTTTCATGTGCTTGTGTACATGCAACCGTTTGCTTCAGTGATTAGACTGCAACCATGCTGGTGCACTCTCTTTAAGAGTTTTAAGCCAAATAGATAATTACATGGAAAAATGGGAGCATGAAAAGTCATATTCTTGAGATTATGAACCTGGAAAAGTAGAGGACAAGTTATTACATCTGTATAAGTATAGGACAAGCTATTATTTCTAATAAAGAATAGGAAACTTCTTACTTAAAATATTGCAGCAAAGAATGCCAGTTCTTCTAATTCACCACTCTTTACAGTTCTTATCTTTTAAATTTATTGTCCAAAACTGTTCAGCTAATTTGTAACTTTGTGTAATTAGTCACTTTTTTTCTGTATTAGCCAAAATCTACTTAAATAAGTATAGTGTTATTTGTAAACTATAATAAAATAAGTTTTAATATTCAAATTTTAATTTTAGCTGCAATATTTTAAGTAAAAAGTTTCTTATTCTTTACTAGAAGTAATAGCTTGTCCTATACTTTTACAGGTGTAATAACTTGTCCTGTACTTTTCCAGGTTTATAATCTTAAGAATATGACTTTTCATGCTCGCATTTTTCCATGTAAACCATGATTTTTCCAGGCATTGCAGTTATAAGATAATTAATGTGTTAATTAATAATTTAAGATTTTACCTTATAAAACACTGAAAGATATTTCAATATTTCCAAGTAAGTGATGATAATATTTCAATTTTTTTCATGTTTAATTTAAATATATGTTGTGATTGAAATATTTGATATTACCCATCCACACCAAATTAATAGGAAAGGATTTTTACCATGTTGTTGGTTGCACCATGGCTCACCAAAAGTTACAAACAACAAGACCCCAAAGCCATCAGTTACCAGGCTCTTCTTAAGTAACCTAATTTTGTAATATTAGGAGGTCACAGGAATTCATTCAACAAAGAAAATAAACTTCCAATGATTCTGAGATGGGGGGGGGGGGCTCCCCATCATTTTTTCTGAACCAAAATAAGGGATTTGCAGCATATTAGGTGGTCAGGGTACTTGATTCCACGCACAAAATAAAATTTCTAAGTGAAAATCATGCAGGTGTTAATATAGAAATTGACCATAATGTTATTTAGCTTCAAACCAACCCTGATACTGCAAACCTATCATCAAAGACATTCCAGCCTTCAGCAGACTGTCTTTTTAGGGATAATCTAAGATATTACATACAATGGGCATGTGATTTAGGTAGGGGGGATACTTTGGCTGCTTTTCTAGAGTGTCGAGCAACCAGGTAGAAGCACTTTCATTGGTTCGATTGTGTGATGAGATTTTTTTTACACATTTATATGTAATATGTATATATACCATTGGCTAAGTCAAAAGCTGAGAGTTTCGTGTATTGGCACTAATTAAACATAAACTTTTTCATTGTCACTCTGTAACTTGGATGAAATAACTTCTAAAATACAAAATTTTGTCAAAAACCTTAAGAGTAAACCCTCTTCTATGTGACCCATTCTACCAGTATCAGAAGTTTGAAAGTGTTTAGTTAAAAAAAATTAATTAAATAATCTATATGTCTAACTGAATAGATCCGAAATAGATGAAAGGTACAGATGACATCGGCGGAATTTGAACTCAGAACGTAAAGACAGACAAAATACTCTCAACACTTGGAATAAAATTTCTAAAAATCTCTATCTCTGTGCTTGAGCAGCATCTGTTTGTATTTGTCTAAAAACCAATTTTTCTATCATGACTCTTCATGTCTCATATCTTAGAGAAGTTGGATGAAGGCAAATCAATAAAATAAGTACCATCTGCAATAATAACTAGGATTAATATGACTGACTAAACCCCTGAAAGTAAGGCTCCAGCATGGCCACAATGAAACCAGTAAATCAATGGAAAAACTAGCGTACGACAGCAAGTTGGCATGAAAAAAATTTTCATTGCATGTAAAAATTGTTTTTAAAAACAATAAAAAGATATTTATCACATATTTATTTCTTTATTGCCCACAGGGAGCTAAACATAGAGGGGACAAACAAGGGCAGACAGGGATTAAGTCGATTATATCGACCCCAGCGCATAACTGGTACTTATTTAATCGAAAGGCAAAGTCAACCTCGGCGGAATTTGAACTCAGAACATAACGGCAGACGAAATACGGCTACGCATTTCGCCCGGCATGCTAACGTTTCTGCCAGCTCGCCGCCTTAGATATTTATCACATATATCTTGTACAGAATCTACTTTTTAAACTTAATTTGGTAATATTAGCAGGAAAAGGAACTGTGAAGAGAAATGCCAAAATTATTGCTCTTCACAAAAACACCGTTAAGATGCATTAGCAGATTGCTAACTACATAGAAATGAACCAAAGCAGTGTTACAAAAATTATTAACCAATAAAAGATACATAGGAACTGCAAACATTCAATATGAAAATTGTTGTCACAATCAGGCATTTGATGAATATGGCCTTCATGTGAATCAAATTTCAATCAAAAGCCTTCAACATACTTCATTTGATGTTAAAAACCATCATGGACCAAAAGGTAAGGTTTTTTCACACATAGCAAAGCAGGCAATGTATGAAGCAAGCATCCAGGCCATTAAAGTCACCAAAATGTCCACTTCCTACTAAAAAAATATAGAGCCAAACAATATAAAAGGGAACTTAAAACACCAGAACAGGATTGTGGAACAATAGAAAACAATCATGATTACCTAAATTCTGTGCAATTAATAGATTTTCATCCACTAACACCAGACAATTTCTTAAAAACAGCAAATCATTTGGCGCAAGTAATGATCTGGGCATGTTTTTACTATGGGGATACTACATCATCATCATCATCATCGTTTAGCGTCCACTTTCCATGCTAGCATGGGTTGGATGGTTCAACTGGGGTCTGGGAAGCCAGAAGGCTGCACCAGGCCCAGTCTGATCTGGCAATGTTTCTATGGCTGGATGCCCTTCCTAACGCCAACCACTCCGTGAGTGTAGTGGGTGCTTTTTACGTGCCATCATATTGTTGAAGGAAAGCTTGATAGTGAACATTATGTAAAGGACATCATTGAACGTTGTGTTGTGCTGCAATAAAATGACTGGTTTCCAAATTGTGGTGGCAATTTTTAGCAAGATGCCCCAGTTCATGTAAGCAAGCGTTCAATAGATTCCTTTCATCAATATAGTGTAACACTACTTGATTGGCCTCCATTTTCACTAGATTTAAATCAAATCCAACCTCTGAAGTATATGCAAAAATACATAAAGTTACTATGATCTTGAATGAAAAAAAAAAAAAAATTCATTCAATCTTATTTAAAGTGTGGAACAGAGATGGTGAAATCAAGGAAATATGCCAAAATCTAAAATCGATACTTGAAGAGTAACCACTGGTCATTCTAAAGGTGATCCTATAAAATATTGAACATAACTTGCATTATTTTATTTCTCTATTAAACTTCCAATGATTCTGAGATGGGGGGAGGGGGGGCCTCCCCATCATTTTTTCTGAACCAAAATAAGGGATTTGCAGCATATTAGGAGGTCAGGGTACTTGATTCCAAGCAAAAAAGAAAAAAAAAAAAAAAATTTTCTTAGTGAAAACGCTGTTTTTAAGAAATTATCTGGTGTTAGTGGATGAAAATCTATTAATTGCACAGAATTTAGGCAATCATGATTGTTTTCTATTGCTCCACAATCCTGTTCTGGTGTTTTAAGTTCCCTTTCATATTGTTTGTCAAAAACCTTAAGAGTAAACCCTCTTCTATGTTTGAAAGTTATACTTATGTTATTAATTTAATATTGATAAAAATGAAGAGTATAAGTATTTTTGACGTTGTGCAAATTTGCTGTCAAGCACTGTAATAGAATATTGAGTTTGATAATAATTGATCCTACTTTTGCAGTGCTAACTGAAGTTCTTCTTCCCTTCGAGAGAGTTGTGACTGAACATCCTCCACTTGAGAACGTTTTTCATTCAGTTGTTCGCGATGATCGGCTAAATCAGCTTCTAGCTTACGTTTCAGTTTCTCCAGTTCTTGCCGACACTGAAAATAAAGGTGAATTTATTCTAGTAAATATGCTGACAGAGAATGAAGGTGATGGAGGATTACATTCCCAAGGATTATTTAACTTTCATCATCATCATTATCGTTTAACATCTGCCTTCCATGCTAGCATGGGTTGGACGATTTTGACTGAGGGCCAGCCAACCAGACGGCTGCACCAGGCTCCAATCTTGATCTGGCAGAGTTTCTACAGCTGGATGCCCTCCCTAACACCAACCACTCCGAGAGTGTAGTGGGTGCTTTTTACGTGCCAGTCAGGTGGTACTGGCAATGACCTCACTCAAATCTTTTTACACATGTCACCGGCACAGGTGCCAGTAAGGCGACATTGGTAATGATCACGCTCGAATGGTGCCCTTTTATGTGCCACTGGCACAGAAGCCAGTTGGCTGCTCTGGCAACAATCACGCTCAGATAGTGCTCTTGGCACCCTACTAGCACGGGCACAAGTGTCAGTAAGGCGACGTTGGTAACAATCACTCTCGAATGGTGCCCTTTTATGTGCCACTGGCACAGAAGCCGGTTAGCCACTCTGTCAACGTCACCCTCGTATGGTGATCTTTGCACCCTGCTAGCACAGATGCCAGTTGTCGAATTTGAATTTTCGATAATGTATACCCTTCATCTGATTAAAAAACAAAAAAGGGTGCTTTAAAATAAACAAGTGTGACTAAACTAAATCAGTTTAGTCAAGCTTGATTTGTGAATGCTTACACATGCATTAGGTTTTTATGGCTTTCATTATTGCATTCTGTGTTACACAGTTTATAGAGTATGTGGGCATAATTGCTTTCTGCACCACAGGCAGACAGACAGAGACATGTGCACACACACACGTACATGTGTGAGAGGAGAGAGAAAAGAACATTTAACCACGTCCTAGTTAGATGAATTGCAAAAATGACAAATGTACCTGTGTTTCTTTCTGTAACTGGACCTCCATTTCATTCATGGCAGATTCTGCTCTCACTTTCTGCTTCCCTAATTGTTTGAATTTATCTTCTTCGCCCACCAATTTTGAAGTCAGTTCATGGAGTCTTTCTTCCAAATATTTCTTCTCTTTGCCTAGCTATAAATTGAATTAAGAGAACAATTATGAAATATTTTAGTAGAGAAATAATATATTACTTTACATATTATCAGTTAACTTTTAACTAATGCTAGATAGGGGATCATCCAAAATTTTAATTTAAAAAGGTTGCCAAGGATTATAAACATACTTTAAATGTAAATGACAAGTGAATTTACAACATGCAAACTATTCATTATCTGGGCCATAAAATTTCTCATGGAATGAAAGCCAGATATGGGGAGATTAAAAGTATTAAAGAACTTTTCTATTAATAAAAGAAATTGCTTTAAAAGTTGCTGTGTGTGTTCCCATATTGTTCTAGGAGGATTCCAAATTATTCAGATGAAATAAAAACATTTATAAATTTTTCGAGGCTACACTTAAGAATAGTTGATGAATTTGAAATATTTGTTCTCCAAACAAATGCCTCTAAGGTGAGCATATCTGGTTTGTTGCAATTTGCCCATAGCTTATTTTTCAAATATGTAAAGAAGGTGTGTGTGTGTGTGTCTGTAAAGAGTGACCTATATTACTGTGGCCTGCATGAAACTATTACATATTTCATATTTGACCCCTACTTAATTGAGTAGAAGTTTGAGGGTGCTGGATAGCAGCTCTATGGAGAATAACTTTTGGTTTTGCCCCGACACATGTATTTCATTATGCTTAAGAAAGTAAAATTTTCCTTAGTTTTGCTCTCTGCATTCTACAACATACAACTTTATTGCATGTAAAGTATGATGATTGATCTAAATCTAACTAGAATTAAGTGTAGTGTCACTATTGAAGAACTCTACTAAATGTTTGTTTGTACTTTAGCAGAGCTGCTTATAAGGAGCACAACATTGTCACAAACATTAACCACACCAGCTAGAAACTATTTATCTTACTATCATTTAGGGCACATTTCTGGTACATTTGGCTTTGTACAACCAAACTTTAAAAAAAAACTTTAATATTGACAGGATCAGAGATACCGATGCAAAAAGTTTAGATAATCCATATAACTCCTTCCATTAAAGTTTTCAATCTCTTTGTATAGTTAATGTTTTGTACCAAAGACATTTCAAGTGTTCTAGAAGAAATACTTCAAATAATTTTACATGATTTGAGTCAGCCACTGTTACTGTCGTTAATTCTTATATGACTAATGAGCTTGTACAAGACTACTATGGCTGATAGTGTTTAATACATTACACACACACACACACATACACCTGACATGTTTCACATTCCACATGACCTAAAGATCCAAATGTTAAAGAGCATGCAATATACAGTATCTTCTCATCCCCACATTAAATCTAAGAGTGGCATAATATAGAATGGCTTCCAACCTACTGAAATATTTCGCCTAAAGCATGTTTTTGATTGTTGAACATGTTTCTTTCATAAAAACTTCCAGGCGTTATTCAAACAAGTTTAGTTTCACCAATTCTGTATCTCTTAGAAAAAGAATGTTTCGTATGGTGTGCAGTTAGTTGCAGTTGATAAAAACATTGTCTAAAACTAACTTTGACTTGGAGACATGAAGATTTGCAGTCTTCAATGTTAATGGAATAATCTTCCACAATATGTTATTTGCGTTGGTCATAATTAATAATTTGATTACTTTAACAGTACTGAATATGCAAATGTGAATTGAGTACTCAACTACAATAATGGACATAAAATGAATGAATACCCAAAATGTTCATTATTCATCTATCCACTTCAATAACTAATCTATCCAATAGTTGACTAGCACATATTAACTTAGCAAAATAACCACATATCTTTCACAGGCATATATATTCCATGTAAGACCTGGAGGTTGCCTATCTTGACACAATGATTTGTTTTTGCTTCATGACAAAACTGAGTTTATTGATATTTGATGCTTATCCTTATCTCTGCAATTTTTAAATGGCTTTTTAAAAGAAAAAAAAAACTGCTTTCATTATTCATGTTATTCCATATCTTGCCAAGAGAAACAAAAAATAACAACTCATTAGTAAAACAAAACCATGAATAATTACCTTGCCTGTCATATCTGAAGTAATTGTCACATCATCTTCAAGTTTTTTCACTTTTTGATCAACTGCCATTTTTTCCATCTGTAGTTTTTGTCTAGCTTGTTCTTCTTCTTCAAGTCTAAAATATGGAAGAAAGATTATAAACAGAAAGACAAATAAGTAAGATGAAATTGTAAATCACCAAATAAATTATCAGTCAGCATGTCCATTAGCAAGATGGTACCATTAGCATTACCAAGAAGGTACTATAAAGGAAGTTCAGAATAATGCTGAAGAATTTCACAATAATGTCATACCAAAAAGCATCACCTGCTAGTTCAAAACCAATGTGATTTTTAAGTATTTAAACAATCTAGGAAAACACAAATATGCAAATAATTCCCAACTAAACTACTGGATCTACATGCATTAAATAAAATCTACTTTAAATAACCAACTCAGTAAAAACCTAAGTATAAAGATGGTAACATTACAACTATTAATAACAATAATTTGTTATACAAAGATAAAGCCTCACTTGTATTTGGAAAGTTCTGCTCACTTGTATATGGAAAGTTCTAACATGCATGTCTTATCCATGTACATTAAGAATATTTATATAAAATGGTTTCAACTGAATCTAAAACTAAATACACCAAGAAGTTATAAGCAGCAACAAACAGATAGGATTATGTCTTTGACATAAATATGTCCAAAATAAAACTTATGATGTTGGGACTGATATATTTTCCAAAAAACAATAATATAAAAAAATTGGATAGATAGGAGATCAAAACTCCTAAACTAGAATTGATTTAAGTAGCTAGGGGTGATAGACATGCCTTTTCACCTTCAAAAAGATTTTGGTAGGGTGCTGACATTTTGGCAAACAACAACAATGTACAGCACTGCAGTAAAAACAGAGAAATTGGCAACTAATTTTGTCTCATTATGACAGGAACAGGAGATCTCAAATAGTTGGTTAAAAACCTAAACCAACTGCAGTGAGAAATCTGTCTGATAGGAAGCTAAGAAATGGATGAGTAGCAAGAACCATAATTTGCCAAGAACAAGCAGTATCACTAGTCTAAGTATTAATATTGATTTTATTATAGCAAGTGGATGGTACAGAGAAGAGACTGCAAGTTGTGTATGTGAGTATGAGAGAGAGAGAGAGGTGTATGATAATTGTGTATTCGATAGAGATTGAGAATGAATGAGTATGTCTGTATATATGTGTGAGAGTAATTGCTTATGAGAGATGATGTCTTTGTGAGGAAGTATGAGAGTGAGAGAAAGTGTGTGTGTGTTTAATATGTACTTGTGTGGGGATCATGCAATGCTTGAGGAAAGGCTCTTTTGTGGTGGTACATGTGTGCCCAGTTCAATGGTGAAACATGTATTTCTGTGGTGGGAGTGTGTGGTAGAGAGAGAATAGAATGACAGAGAAAAAGTGAGTGTGCAAATGAGTGAGTGTGCAAATGAGTGAGTGGGGGCATGTGTGTGTGCATGCTTATGTGTGCGTGTGGGCATGCACGTGTGTGTATGAGTGTGTGTGTGTATGCGTGTGTATGCATGTGTGAGTGTGTATGTGCATGTGAGTATGAGTGTGTGTATGCGTATGTATGCATGTGTGTGTATGTGTGTGTGTATGTGCATGTGTGTGTGAGTATGAGTGTGTGTGTGTGAGTGTGTATGGGTGTGTGTGCGTGTGTATGAGTGTGTGTGTATTTGTATGTGTTTCTGTGGGTGTATAATTCTGAGTATGTGTGCGAGCACATTGACACAGTTATAGAGAAAAATGTTGATGGTCATAGTGTGACTATAAACATGAACACACCACAATGAGGTTTTGTGAATATAGGGAATAAAGTTAGTTGGAGAAAAATCAATGGTTGATCACAGCTTTCAAATCTTTTGCAACAAAATATAAAAAGAAATAATGATTAAATGAAACGATGGTCAAGGGAGGAATAAGAGGAATTGAATGGAACAATTTAAAGGGAGGAAAAAAAGTGTAGGGAAAAGAGGAGTAAGGGAGAGTAAAAGAAACTCCAAGTGGAAGAGAAAAGGTTAGGAAGAAATATGTAGAGATGAAGGAAAGCCTGAAAATGAAAAGGTAGAAAGACAAACAAGAAAGGAAGGTGCATTTGGAGGTAAGAGGGAGTGAACGACTCGGGAGAGGAGGAGAGAGTGAACGACTCGGGAGAGGAGGAGAGAGTGAACGACCTGGGAGAGGAGGAGAGAGTGAACGACCTGGGAGAGGAGGAGAGAGTGAACGACCTGGGAGAGGCGGGGGGGAACGACCCGTGAGAGGCGGGGGATGGGGTTAACGATCCGGGAGAGGCACGGGGGTGGGGTGAACGACCCAGGAGAGGTGGGGGTGGGGTGAACGACCCAGGAGAGGTGGGTGAGTGAACGACCAGCGAGAGGCAGGGAGAATGAAAGATCCGGGAGGGGCATGGGGGAGTGAACAATCTGGGAGAGACGGAGGAGTGAACGATGTGGGTGGCAGGAAAGAGTCAAAGAGTGAAATATGCAGGAGGAATGAAGGAGTTAAAGATACAAGTGGGATGAAGATGTTGAAGATGCGAGAGGGAGGAAGGAATGAAAGGTGCAGGAGGGAAGAGGGAGTTTAAGACATGGGAGGGATGAAGGAGAGAAAGATGTGGGAAAGAAAAAGGAGTGTAAGTGATGCGAGGGATGAAATATGTGAGAGTAACAAAGAATCAAAGATGTGGGTACAACAAAGGATGTGATTGGAATGAAAGAGGGAAGAATGTGGGTGGAAGAAAGTACGTGGGTGGAACGAAGGAGCGAAAGATGTGGGCAGAACGAAGGAGCGAAAGATGTGGGCAGAACGAAGGAGCGAAAGATGTGGGCAGAGCGAAAGATGTGGGCAGAACGAAGGAGCGAAAGATGTGGGCAGAACGAAGGAGCGAAAGATGTGGGCAGAACGAAGGAGCGAAAGATGTGGGCAGAACGAAGGAGCGAAAGATGTGGGCAGAACGAAGGAGCGAAAGATGTGGGCAGAACGAAGGAGCGAAAGATGTGGGCAGAACGAAGGAGCGAAAGATGTGGGCAGAACGAAGGAGCGAAAGATGTGGGCAGAACGAAGGAGCGAAAGATGTGGGCAGAACGAAGGAGCGAAAGATGTGGGCAGAACGAAGGATCGAAAGATGTGGGCAGAACGAAGGAGCGAAAGATGTGGGCAGAACGAAGGAGCGAAAGATGTGGGCAGAACGAAGGAGCGAAAGATGTGGGCAGAACGAAGGAGCGAAAGATGTGGGCAGAACGAAGGAGTGAAAGATATTCACCCCAACTCACTTTCCCATACACTCTTGCAACATCTACCCCACACACACCCAGTTCTTCTGCCCACTTCCTTCAGTGTGACTCACCTTGTACCTATAGGATCCACACAAACACCTCATCACTCTCCCTTCTAAAGCCATGAGGTCCTCTACAGCAAGAAACCTGTTCTGCTTTGGCCCCTTCTCTCACATTTTAACTTTTCATCTTGTGGCATAAAGCCACTTTTCTTGGGGTTTGTAGCCTTGCAAGTTGCAGGGTGACCTTACTAGTGATGGTGGCACATGAAAAGCACCCAGTACATACTGCAAAGTGGTTGGCATTAGGAAAAACATTCAGTTGAAGAAATCATGTCAAAATAGACAGTGGATCATGATGCAGTCCTTGGACCTGATGCACCTTGACAAACCATCCGATCCATGCCAGCATGGAACAAGGACATTAAATGATAATGAAAAGGAGGATAGTTAACTTCAGCAAGAATTAATGACTTCTTAATACTGACACAAAGTCACAGATCAAGAAGGCAAGTATATAATAAACTGAATAGATCCATGTATGTTATTTATACTTCTTAGACCAACCTGAAAGAAAAATCTAAGACATATAAGACTACAACTTCAAACATGAAGGGAGGAATCCAAATACATCATCTATATTTATTCACTTTCCATACTGGCATGGGTAGAACATGTCACCCCAGTTCAAGTGAGTTCTTACTCAGAGTTACTGCTCTCTCAAGTAGGGTCAGTGAACTACACCTCACTCACAGGTTTCATTTTTGCATGTTTTCTATAGCTGGGTGACCTTCCTAACACCAGCACTAGAGGTCAAGTCATCCTGCCTTTGATAAGACAAAACTAAGACTCATCTGACCTTATAATGTCACCAAAAGATTGCCAACTACTTTACAGTAAGTACTGGCTTGTTTTATACCTTGCAAGACAGAAGGGATGGGGAGAGGGTTCTGTACTATTTTATGTGGTCTTCATCTTTTCAAAGCAAATTTGCTCTTGACACTGCATATAGACTGTCTTATTACTAAAAATAAACTATGACAAGTGACAATGTAAAAAACTGTTGTTCATTTATCAAAGCAGTAGCTTTTATATCACTGTAACCGACCAGGCTATCAGATGTTGCTACACATCGCTGGTCACAATGTGTTTTGCATTGTTTTAGCCTTCAAATGACGCCACCCCGTTGGCTAAGCAAGCAGGCCAACAGAAGAAAGAGTGAGAGAAAGCAGGGATCACCACCACCCCCTGCTGGAGCCTCGTGGAGCTTTAGGTGTTTTCGCTCAATAAACACTCACAAGGACCGGTCTGGGAATCGAAACTGCGTTCCTACAACCGTGAGTCCGCTGCCCTAACCACTGGGCCATTGCACCTCCACAGCTTTTATATTTATATGTAAAATAATGTCACTATTCACAGCAGAACAAAAAGTATCTGAAAACAAAGACTGCTAAAAACAAACATAGAACAAAAAAAAAACCTAAAAAGTACTCTTCTAGAAATTTTATTGTTGAAATATACTCAATTCTTAGATTTGTTATAAATTAATAATGCTACTTTATCATCTATATTTGTACAATCTCTTGGTTAGCTATCTGTTAAAGGCAATTTACAAAACAAATTCAAAGAACTTACTGTTCTTCCAGATCTTCTATTAACATTCTCAACTTGCCCTTCTCTTCTAATAAAGATTCAGAGTTCTTCATTTCTTCTTCGAGACGACTTTCAGTGTCATTCAGAATGTCTTCTAATTCCATTTTTCTGTTGGTGAGCATCAAGCGTGTCTAAACGACAAAATATTGAAGACAAAGGAAAGCTTTATTAAAAGCAACAATACACATATGTGTGTCTGTGTAAAAGTTAATACAGGAGTTAAGGAAGCCATTCACATGAGGAAGGACTCAATACATTTCAATGTAGAGTAGAATATTTCAAAAGTTTGAAACCATTAAGAACTGATCTCTGACCTAACAGTTACAACATTTTCATACAATCCTAGGGCTTCCTCCCCACTCTCACATACATACATATATCTACACACACACACACATTATAGTATGTATGTATGTATGTATGTATGTATGTGTATACACACACACACACACACATATATATATAGTTCATAGATGAGATCCAGATATCCTCCATACAGAATACACATCAGTAGTGTAAAAAAAATTCAAACTTGAGTGGGTGCAGAAGTAAATAAATATGGAGATAAGCAAATTAGACAGATCGATATATAAAGTTAGCCACTACACACATTTTTTTCTCTCCTTGTTTTTTTCTGTGCCCCTTTCTGTAGAAGAGCGTAGGCTCGAAAAGTAAAAGACTTTTTCTATTCCTGAGCGTTATACTAAGACATCTGTTTGTTTTGTACACCACCTGTCTTCATCTTTTGTTTTTTTCATAAACTCTCCATATATATATATATATATATATATATATATATATATATATATATATATATACACACACATACATATAAAAAGGTCCAACTTCAACAGAGTACATCTGATACAGAAAATTAAAGAGGTGGAAAAAAGTCTTTGAACTTCTATGATTTAAGATCTCAAATGTAAGATCTCTTCCCTGAAGATGCAGGCTCGTCTCACCCTATGTTAAATGCATCCATGCAACTGCATTCTCTGATGGAATTAATTTAAAAACATTATTATGGATCGCAAAGCCCCCCCCCCAAAAAAAAAACCCCCAGCTAGTGAGTTTGTAATACCTTTTTTCCACCCCTTTAATTTTCTATATCAATTGTACTCTGTGTAAGTTGGACCTTCTTTTATATGTATACATATATACATATTTTGTATTTTATGTATTTAATATACGTTATACATTGATTTGTCACATTTGCTTAACCTCACATTTACTTTATACACACACACACACACGCAAACTTTAGGTCAGTTAAAATAGGTTTCTAACATATTCCAGCTGCTAAAGGCAAATTTGCCTTTAGCAGTTGGAACATGCCACAAACACATTTTAACTAACCTCAAGTTCACTTATGTTTAAACACTGCTTGGTGCTGATATCACTGTAATATATACATACATCCTTTTTTCACATACGTTTTTCCATGCTGGCATGGGTTATCTGAAACTTATTGAAGCAGATTTTTTTCAGCTGAGACTCTTTCTGTTACAAGCCTCCACCTGTTTTCAAGAGTGTGTGTGTGTGTGTGAATGTGTTTGTGTATATACATACACACACTCACACCATATTTAATGGTTTGGCTCCTATATGTGAAGTTGATATCTACATATACTTAGAAATGATACTTAGACTAATTCCAAGGTGAGAGAAGCCCAACACTTTTGCAACATTCTCAGATAGACTCATCTCTATTTTTTTTTTTGTTTCAATAAACAGACATATAGAACTGCTAATAGCAGAATACTGTCTGGTACATAAATATGCTTAGCATTGCTAATATAAGCTTATTTACCGTTAGTCACTAGTTCCCTGTACTGTTTATTCAAAAAGCAATGTTTCATATTGACATGCAGATAGTGGTTAAATATCACACACTTTGCTTTACAAGATACAACAATAAAATAAAAGCAGCATTTTTATAATTCAACTGAGTCAGTCATCCAGTGTTTCAAATCCGGGTTTGTCCCTGTTAGTAGGGTGGGGGCGAATCTACCTCAGTGCCATAGCAACCACCCTCACACCATCTCACTATCTTGCCCAGTTTTGGGCATCCTCTTTTTCCAAACCAACCCTCCCAATCTCCTCCTCCACTTGTCCCCTTGGTCCACCTCGCTTTCACGCTCCATTTACCTCAAATGCACTAACCCTCCTCAGAACATGCTCTTCATCTCTCCTTAACACATGCCCATACCTATTTCTTTATTACCCACAAAGGCCTCATACCACCTCACTCCAATCGCCCTTGCCAACTATTCCACCGATTCCTCCAACCCCCAAATTCCCATCAAATCCTGTCATCCTCTTATCAAACAGCTTCACCCCACACATTTCTCTCACCATTGCTCTCTCTCAATGTTTTCAAAAACTGATAACCTACTTCTTCTGCTTCTGTACACAACTCGGTTTCAGCTTGAAGTTGTTCGGAAAGAATACTTTTCTCTTCTACCAAACTGGCAAATTTACGTTCAAGATCTTCAAAATCAAATTTTGTTCTTTCATAGTTTTCTTTGATTTTTTTCAGTTCTTCTTCTTTTGCATTCAGTTTCTCTTCCTGGTTTGTAACTGAAAGCAATGGCTTCACCTACAAAAAAACAAAAAAACAGATTTTAATCCTTTTTGTCTTTCATACAAAAAGTAATTTTAAAACAAATATTTATAAACAGAAGCTTGTCTTGTAACCATGTGGTTTCAGGTTCATTCCACAGTGCAACAGCACCTTGGGCAAGTGTTCACTAGAGTCTTGAGCCAACCAATGATTAGTAAATGAATTTGGTAGGTAGGCAGGAACTGTTGAAGTGCACCATATGTGTGTGTGTGTGTGTGTGTGTGTGTGTAAGAGCATGTGTGTGAGTGTGTGTGTAAGAGCATGTGTGTGTACTGTATGCATGTATCTGTGTCTGCACCCCCCCCCATCCACTGCCAGACAACCAGTGTTGGTTTTGTCTACATCTATGTAACTTGATTCAACATCATCATCATTTAACGTCCGCTTTCCATGCTAGCATGGGTTGGACGATTTTGACTGAGGGCTGGCGAACAAGATGGCTGCACCAGGCTCCAATCTTGAGTTGGCAGAGTTTCTACAGCTGGATGCCCTTCCTAAGGCCAACCACTCCGAGATTGTAGTGGGTGCTTTTTTACGTGCCACCAGCATGAGGGCCAGTCAGGCGGTACTGGCAAAGACCTCGCTCGAATCCTTTTACACATGCCACTAGCACAGGTGCCAGTAAGGCGACACTGGTAACGATCACACTCGAATGGTGCCCTTTTACGTGCCACTGGCACGGAAGCCAGTTGGCTGCTCTGGCAACGATAAAGAAGCCAACAGAATATAGGTAAGTACTGGGCTTGATTTGCCCGACTAAACCTTCAAGGTGTGACCAAGCATGGCTGCAGTTCAATGACCGAAACGCATTAACTGCAAAAAAAAAAAGAAAAAAGAAAGAAAAGAAAAAGAATAATTAGAAAGGATTAATTACTTACTTTGGTGAAAAGACGCCACCATTGCCAGTTTCTGAGTTTCAAGTAGGCTGAGCAGTTTCTTTGAATAACCCGGATAGCACTGAGCTGCTGCAAGCGTTTGTGATAGTTTCTTGTAAAATAAGATAAAAGTTTTCATTATAAATCTGTTTACATTCCATAAGTAACTATTATGCACAATGTGCAAATTATTTGTGGAAGTTTAAGCTTACCTTCGGGCTAACATTCCCCTTACACTGGCTTGAAATTGGACTATAATGTCAGTTAGTTTAAGATCTCGTTCTTCTTCCAGATGTGCCAATACACCAGCACGGAAGAAAATCTTACTTTGTCCAATTCGATATAGATTGGGATCAAGTTCCAAGGACTCAATCTGTGAATGGAAAGAGATAAAAATTTAGAAAAACAACCTAGTATTTCTATTCATCATCATTGTTTGACTGTGGTCGAGACAATGGAATTTACTATGCTACGCCAGACTTCACGGTCCAACATAGCATTACGGAGGTCCTGTTGCTGGATGCCTGTATCCCTGGAGATTACATCAGGGTAGGAGAGTGTGCACCCTCTGGTAACGTGAGCAGATGGCTTCCAGAGGAGAAGAGTAGAAATTCTTTCTATTCTTAGTACACTTTAGTAAAGAGCTGGTTTGTTTATAGAGCAAGTCATCATCGTTTAACGTCCGCTTACCATGCTAGCATGGGTTGGACGATTTGACTGAGGACTGGCGAACCAGATGGCGAACCAAGTATAAAAAGAAAATATTAACATGATAAATTTTCAATTCTTTAAAATATAATAAGCAAACTCCGTCGGTTATGATGACAAGAGTTCCAGCTGATCCAATCAATGGAACAACCTGCTCGTGAAATTAACATGCAAGTGACTGAGCAGTCCACAGATACGTGTACCCCTAACGTAGTTCTCAGGGTGATTCAGCGTGACACAGTGTGACAAGGCTGGCCCCTTTGAAATACAGGTACAACAGAAACAGGAAGAAAGAGTGAGAGAAAGGTGTGGTGAAAGAGTACAGCAGGGTTCGCCACAACCCACTGCCGGAGCCTCGTGGAGCTTTAGGTGTTTCCAGTCAATAAACACTCACAGTACTACTTGAGAACAGTGGTCCCGGTGCGTGCACTCGTGTAAGCTAGTCATGACTAATCGATCCTTTGTGCTTTGTGTGTTATTTACTTTGTTTAAAAAATTATTTACTTTGTATTTTTGTTTTATTTACTTTGTGTAAAAAAATTATTTATTTTGTGTTTTATTTACTTTGCTACGCAGTCGTTCTAGGATCGACTAGTCACGACTAGCTAGCGCGGATGCGCGACTACGCGAGTGCGTGCACCGGGACCACTGTTCTCAAGTAGTACCAACACTCACAACGCCCGGTCTGGGAATCGAAACCATGATACTATGACTGCAAGTCCGCTGCCCTACCCACTGGGGCATTGCACCTCCACCATAAAATGTGTGGTTAGTGTTGGTCAACACACACAATATAATGAAAAAGACACCTCAATCAAAATTATACACGTATAATACAAAAGAAAAAAAAATCGTCAGCATTCATGACAAGAAAAGCAAGGGAGAAAACTCAAAATTTCAACACCATTTAATTGGGACGTAAAATAGGGAGATTGATTTTTGAAGTAAGAGAGTGGTACAGCAAAATCTAACAACTACCAAATCTGAGAATGTCTTTAGACATATGGTCTTTGAAAATTGTTTTTTTTTTTTTTTTTATGGTACAATCTAAAATAATGACATTGAAAAATTTCCATTAAGGTGGTTAAGTGGAGACTAATAGAAATGTTAAGTAATCAAAATTACGCCTGCAATGAGAAGACAAATCTTACTACATTAGGTACTTTATTCTATACTTAATTACACATACTTCGTGCCGATGGAATCACAGAAAAAAAATTTCCAATAGCTATTAAAATGAATATGAACTCTTCTTCGAATGACAAGGGAGATAATTTAACATGACTAATACCGCCAAGTTTAATTTACAGCAGATTTAAACTGAAAATCGGTCATCAGATGGACTGATAAAAAGTTACTTAAATACTGTATGTCATAGAAATAGATTCAATTAAATTTAATTTTCAAAATAGTCTGACAGTAATCCAAGAGGCCCAAAACATGGACTTGTTGCTTAACTTCTTTAAACAATAAGGGATTGTGTAAAAAGATTACTTACCATTTTGCCAACAGCTTTTTTGCCATCCATGAAACCTTTTGGAATAGCCATTGGTGTGAGAATCTCGTATCTCTGTCGAAATTCTTGGAACAAAATTCTGTTGGGGAAACCTTGTCTGCAGATACGAATACCTTCAAGAACACCATTACAACGAAGTTGGTCTAACACAAGAAGGGCTTCAATTTTTCCAGGCTAAATATATAAAGAAATTAACTGATTACAACAATATTCCTGTCATTTTGGAGAAAATAAATTTCTTAAACTAAAAGAAAACCTACTCTTTTGTCATGGTTTGGAATTATACATCGCACAAAGTTGGGATTGGTGTTTCTCAAAGTAGCCATCAACTTGGCCAGTTGCTCTTTGTACAGTTGGCTGACAGTACGGAACATTCCTTTACGGGTTCGGGAACCAAATGCAGTTTCGGCAGCCGCTGCAGCTCCCAAGCCAACAATTTCAGCTGCAATAAAAAAATTTTTTTTTTAATTAAAACAATTTTTTTTTAATTAAAAAAATGTAAGTACAGGAAGATATTAGCAAATACCAGGAAGAGATATTCCAAATGCAAGTAAGTTAACTCACCATCTTTCCAAATTAACTGAATAAAAGGGTCTGATGATGCCTGTAACAAAGCAACTACATTTTCATTTAATGGATCCATATTCTTCATCAACCATTGCTCTGCTGAATAGTCCACCTGGTAATAAAACAATATAAATGATAAACTTTAGTATGAAAATATATAAAAAAATATACTACAATTTTTAAAAAAAATTGCATAACATGTCAGCAAGGGATAAATGATCTACATGCAATCAAATTTAACTGACTATGACCGACTACTCGATACCATAGCATTTATTAACACAAGAATAGCTACATGATTAAGAAGTGTGTTTTCCCAGCAATATGGCTTTTGGTTTGGTCCCACTGCATAATACCTTAGATAAGTGTCTTCTATTATAGTCTAAAGGCCAACCAAAGCCTTGTGAGTGGATTTGGAAGACAGAAACTGAAAAGAGCCTGCTATAAGTATGCTTGTATGTATCAGTGTATGTGTTTGTATATGCATGTGTGTGTTCGTATGCGTTTTTACATTTGTACTTCCCCCAAGCAAAAAGCCAAAAACAAAAAAAAAAAAAAAAATCCCTGGGTTATATGTGATAATGTTATTACCAAATTGTCACTGACTTTGCATCTTTGAAGACAGAGAAGAGACCCCTTACTTGAAAAACAGATAAGCTTAGTGACAAAAAGAGCATCTGACTATAAAACAGTGCTTTGTCATAGCATAATTCTAACCCATGCTAGCATAGTAAAATGGAATGAATGAACAACTGAAAGTATTAACAAATGCAAACATTTTTTTTTTTTTTTTTTCAAATTTAAAAAACAAAAAACAAAAAAAAATTACCTTGCCAGCATAATGCATAAGACTGAAATCAGCATCAGCACGGAAGTCTGGTTTCTCAAATTTGGAATGAGTTACATGGTGCCCAAGAAGTTTGTCAACATAGGTTTTATTGGTAGCTTTAGGGAACCAACATTCTTCGTCAAGCAAAGCAAGAATTCCCATAGGCTAAAAGTGTAAAGCAAAAAAAGAGGATAATATCTGATTAATTAATGAACAAATAGATGTTCTGATAAAAAAATAAATCAAACTATTTGCACTTATTAACTAAAGAACTTTCTAAATTTTTGTATCATAAGAAAATACATTTCATTCAAGTAAAATGAGGATAACAAAATGGATCTTTTTCAATTTTATGTAGTAGAAGCACATCTATAATTTTTTTTTAAATTCTTTAACTTTGGTCATTTACTTTATAAAGATATTTTAAACTTTTTATTAATGAGGTAAAGCGATCAGAAAATTTTTAAATTCAAAAATAAACTGTAATAAAACTCATGTGAAGACACGTGGCTTAGTGGTTAGGGTATTCGGCTTAAGATCATAAGGTGATGAGTTTGATTCCTGGCAGCTCATTGTGTCCTTGAGCAAGACACTTTACTTCATATTGCTCCAGTCCATTCAGCAAGTTAAAACGAGTTGTACATCATCATCATCATCATTTAACGTCCGTTCTCCATGCTAGCATGGGTTGGACGGTTCGACCGGGGATCTGGGAAGCCAGAAGGCTGCACCAGGCTCCAGTCTGATTTGGCAGTGTTTTTACAGCTGGATGCCCTTCCTAACACCAACCACTCCGTGAGTGTAGTGGGTGCTTTTTACGTGCCACCTGCACAGGTGCCAGGCGAGGCTGGCAACGGCCACGATATCGGATTGGTGCATTTTACGTGCCACCGGCATGGAAGTCGGTCGAGGCGGCACTGGCATCGGCCACGATTCGGATGGTGCTTTTTACGTGCCACCAGCATGGAAGCCAGTCAAGGCGGCGCTGGCATCAGCCACGATTCGGATAGTGCTTTTTACATGCCACTGGCACGGAAGCCAGTCTAGGCGGCGCTGGCATCGGCCACCTTCAGATGGTGCGTTTTACGTGCCAACGGCTCAGGGATCACAACTGCAGTTTCCATTGATTTTGATGTCGGTGTACTTGACTCAATGGATCTCCTCAAGCACACGGTTGAAATGGTGTTTCTTCACTTGCCACCTGCACAGGAGTCAGTCCAGCAGTCCTGGCAACTGCCGGGTGCCAGTCATAGGGCCACCCTTGTCACATTCTATGCCCTGCTGAATCCACCTGAGAACTACGTTAAGGGCATGCATGTCGGTAGAGAGCTCAATCACTTGCACATTAATTCCATGAGCAGGCTGTTCTGTTGATCAGATCAACAGAAACACTCGTTGCCATAACTGATAGAGAGCCAGTTGAAACTCATTTGCTTAGCTCTGAATTTAGATGGTTCCACTTGAATTATAAGTTAGTTATGTTAGTCCCACTTTAAACCATCAATGATATTTAAAGTGGAGCTCCATATTTTTTTTTATTCTCTTTATTAGAATATTTCTAATAATCAGTTCATATAAAAACACAACTGTCTACTTACCTTCTCAATAAGGTCAATGGTAGGCTGCAGGTCAAGGCCAAAGTCAATGAACTTCCACTCTATGCCCTCCCTCTGATACTCCTCTTGTTCTAGGATGAACATGGTGTGGTTGAAGAGCTGTTGCAATTTTTCGTTGGTGTAGTTAATGCACAGCTGTTCAAAGGAATTCATCTGAAAACCCCAATTTAAAAAATGTGTGAGCACTGTGAAATTTAGCAGACAACAAGTGGTGATAAGCCCATTTTCATGTTAAATACTTTAAGTTACAAACCAAACAAGGTTTTAGTAGTCAAACTGAAGAAAAATAAGATGAAATATATAATAGGTTTCCATTATAAATTTTAAAAGAAAGGAAGGTAAGCTAAATGAGCTAAATTTATTATTTTTATATGAAAAATATGAACTTAATTAAAAAAAATTTCTAGCACTATAGAAGGAAAAGATATTTTTGTATATCAAACAATGAAAAATATTTATCAGCCATCACAAGAAGAGGTAAGAAAAAGACTGGGTTCACATTTTTATCATAGTACAGTAACTTCTAAATAGGTAGGAACAACAAATTGGCAATGACTGATGTAATGTTTGAAGGATGAGGGAGATTCTGTTGCTTTTCAAATAAGATTTGCTTGGATCAGTGATAAATTTTATAGTTACACCTGCTGTGTATGTATATATATATATATTATATATATATATATAAATATAAATAATATATATATATATATATTATATATATATATATATTATATATATATATATAATATATATATATATATAAAAATATATATATATATATAAGGCGTTTCCATGGCTGAGGAGAGGAGAGCACAGCTGTGGTTGGACAGGCGGGACAGGAGGAGGACAACTGCAGCAACACCCCACACGTACCCATCGATGTTCGTGTGCAGCAACTGTACCAAGGACTGCCACTCTAGAATTGGACTGTTCAGTCACAGCAGACGCTGCACATCATCAAAGTAGGCCCCACCCTTGGCGCAACCAAGACAGACGGGGAAAGAAGAATATATATATATATTGTTATATTTCGGAATGGTCATATTGCCAGTTTAGCCAATAAAAACACACGCACTATATATTTGGTGTTATTTTGCTTCAGTGATATTTATTTTTTACATTAATCTTAATCTTATTTCGGCCAGAGTTCTTTCGTCACACTCCTGTGACCGCATCAGTGGTCCTTTGTTTTCTTCTCACTTATTTGTGTCTCTCCTGATGAAATATATATATATATATACATAAAAATATATATATAAAAATATATATATATAAATATGATGAAATATATATATATACACATATATATATATAAATATGATGAAATATATATATATATATATATGTATATACACATAAAAATATATATATAAAAATATATATAAACACATAAAAATATATATATAAAAAATTATATAAACACATAAAAATATATATATAAAAATTTATATATATATATAAAAATATATATATATAAAATATATATAAAAATATATATATATAAAAATATATATATATAAACATATATAAAGTGTGCTGTGCGCGAGAAGACCCGGCAGGACAAGTGAGTCCACAACCCGTGGCCTTCTACATGGGATGGAGCCAGCCTACGTATGCATACCTTCCCTTCTTGGGACACAAAACTCTACTTGTGAAGACGTGTTGAGGCAAGTGAGGATCAGAATCGAAATCGATCAATGGAAATTGCGGATGTGCTACCAGTGCCGGTGGCATGTCGAAACTCTGCTTGTGAAGACCCATTGAGGCAAGTGAGGATCAGAATCGAAATCGATCAATGGAAATTGCAGATGTGTTACCAGTGCCGGTGGCATGTAAGAGAACTTTCCGTTTCGCAACCGTTGCCAGCACCGCCCCGTTTCGTGTCCGTTGCCAGCCTCGCCTGGCCCTCGTGCCGGTGGCACATTAAAAGCACCATCCGTTCGTGGCCGTTTGCCAGCTCTGTCTGGCACCAGTGCGGGTGGCACGTAAAAAGCACCCACTACACTCACGGAGTGGTTGGCGTTAGGAAGGGCATCCAGCCGTAGAAACACTGCCAGATTTGACTGGGCCTGATGAAGCCTTCTGGCTTCACAGACCCCAGTAGAACCGTCCAACCCATGCTAGCATGGAAAACGGACGCTAAAAAAAGAAAAAAATAAATAAATAAATATATATATATATAAAAATATATATATATAAAAATATATATATATAAATATATATATATATAAAATATATATAAAAATATATATATATATAAAAATATATATAAAAATATATATATATAAAAATATATATATAAATATATAAAAAAATGTGATTAAATACAGTACATAATACCTTCAAAGTATCAAGAAACAGGTTTCATTTACCTTGCAATGAAACAGTTATTTAAAACACAATGCCTCCATTGTAATAAGCCTTACAATGAAAAGTTAGGTTTCAGACATTGAAATAAGAGCAAAGAAAGAGATTTCTAAGTATTTACATTTAAAGATAAAAACTATTTTCTAAATGTATCCAGATTAAAACTTATAACATAAAACACGTATATTTATACTGCCTATACAAAGTGAGTTTTTGGATCAGGTTTGTGAAATTATCAATTCCAAATCAAACCTATACGAACATCACTGAGAATGCCCTGGACATCACTGATCATGCCCTGGACATCACTGATCATGCCCTGGACATCACTGAGAATGCCTTGGACATCACTGAGAATGCCCTGGACATCACTGAAAATGCCCTGGACATCACTGAAAATGCCCTGGACATCACTGAAAATGCCCTGGACATCACTGAAAATGCCCTGGACATCACTGAAAATGCTCTGGACATCACTCAAAATGCTCTGGACATCACTCAAAATGCTCTGGACATCACTCAAAATGCTCTGGACATCACTCAAAATGCTCTGGACATCACTGAATGGTCACATGATCTATTAGAAATTGCAACCAAATCTCCCTCAAACTAACTTATCTTGGATAACGTTGCTCAGGGCACACTTATTAACAAAACAAGGTAAAAAAAGGACAGGTAGACAGGAAACAAGATAGTCATTACAGCTTTAATGTTTGTGACCATAGATCTGCTTATTCAAGCAGATCTATGGTCAACAACAAATTTTAATCAATGATAAATATTTCCTCTTGAACAATTTCCTTGAACTGCTGCTGGGTTATGGGTATCATGGTTTATAAAATAAAAACGACACTGACAATTCTAATATCATTTGTTCTTATTTATTGTATCAAAATTTTCATAAAAAAGTATTCAAACAAATTGATGGCTTCCTGTCAGGTTGTAATTATCATGGTGTATGCTGATAGTTCCCTCCGACCCACATGATCAACTCTAGTGTGCCACAGGGTTTAGTTTTGTCTCCCTCCCACACACTTTCTCCCTCTCTCCCCCACTAAATATGATTTAACTCTAATAATACCCATTCCTAAGCAGATGATGCAACTCAGCATTGCTCCTTAACCTTCCACACCCAAGTGTCACACATAAAATCTACAGAGTTCACCCCAAACTTACACCAACTCTAAGAACAGGGACCTTGAAAATATCTTTAACCTTTTAACGTTCAGATTACTCTGTCAAATATAATGCTTTTTCATTCACATTGTTTTGAATTAATCCTGCATTATCTTGTAGCTCTGAGAATTTGATGATGCGATGGTTTATTTTGAGGATGTCATTGTAGGATATGAGTAAGAGGCCAGATCTAGATGGTTTGAACATAAAAGTAGAAAATCTGGATATGGCCAGTTTAAACCGGATGTGGCCGGTTTAAATGCTAAAGGGTTAAATGGAGTCATGTCAATCTTACCTAAAACTGCAAAAACACAATCATCACGCTTCATCAAAAAACCACCACAACCACACCACATTCCATGAACAGCACTGACCTGAGAACCCTTTTGCTGGCCTTAAATGTTAGGTCTCCCCATTACTGAGGATCTCTCCTGGCAAAACACACATCCTCAACAGTGCAAAGAATGTATCCAAACACTGACCACCCTCTTCAGAATCAGAAAATATCTCAGCCTTTGATAATTACTAATCCTCTACGAAGCTCAGATAAGATTCAAGATTCCAGTGAAGAACTGCTCCCATATTTGAGACAGTGCTGTTACTACTCACACACACCCATTGATATCCTTGACAACATTTAAAGAAAGGGCTACTTTACTGATTAGCCTGAGTCATTCACAAACAACAACAGCACACAAAGATGTACAGCTCATCCCGCCTCTTTCTCTCCCCCTGCTATTACTATTATAATAGCATCTGCTCCTTTCAGCTCTAACTTGTTGAAATCTTTCCTATTCACATTGTGCAACCCCTCTGCATTAACTACAAGTTTTTCCTCCTCAGAATATTGCATTCCTGGAATACCTCTCCAGCACTTACAACTGTTCAAGAAGAACAGAAATGAAATTAATATTATCAGTGTCAAAGGGCCTGCAGAGGACATAGGCACAACATTCCTTCCTCCAGCTCAAACCAATAGAAAATAAAAAGAGAGAAAAGAAAAAACAATATTTTCACATTGTGCTTTCTTAATAGCTATGAGAGGAAATTAAAAACACCTCTAAAGTTCAATGAGCCCCATACATAATTTCTGATTATATAATAAAGTTTAAGACACGATCATTACTAAAACTTGTTAAAGTTGAGAGAAATTCTGATCACTTCCAATACAGAGAGTTTAAAATGGAAGAAGAGGGCAAGACCAAAAAGGAAGAGGGATAGGTATTCTGGAGAGTACTTCACAGCATGCAGTTTTGATCAAACCAAAATATTTTCATAAAACCAAGAAGAGAAAGAAACAAAAAATGGACAATATTTACACAGTTCTTTTTATGAATTATAAAATAATAATAATATATATATTTAGAGGTTCAGAAGAAATTTTCTATGGGAGTGTTGAGTGTCTTACGGTGGTATCCAGTCTGTAAACCTACAACATACAGTGAGTGAAACAAGGCTTTTTAGACTCCACAAAGGTTCTATGCAGGTTCAAATGGAACTCTATGAATGAATATACATGCATAGACAGTGTGTGCACATGCAAACATGTCTTGATAGTGAGTGGACTGTTATGGTGTAAGCCTGGGGATATTTTCATCGAGATCTTGGGTACTAAAATCTTAAAAGATTTCTTGTTATACATGATAGGAAAATACAAGGTTAAAAATACCAACTCCTGGGAGGGAAAAACTGATTATTTAAGCACCACAATGAGGATACCACAATGCTTTCTACAAAATAAGCTACGGGTAAGGTATCTTACACACTCAGACATTATTATAGTGTTACATTGTTAATGCCTTTGGGAAAGGCACCAACATTGCAACTTTCTATCTCCCTTCCTCTAAAATACGGAACATCATAATATACAAAATTATGATTATTATCAATCATAATTGCAGTTGATTTATTATCATTACTATTATTATTGATAGTGATAGGTTCTTTAAATGCTTTTCTTAATAAAACCTATGTAAGAGAACTGTATCTTTTTAAATATATCTATTACACTGGGCAAAAAAAAAAAAAGCATCGCTTGTCTGTTTCTTGAAATAAAGAGATATTCCTCAATAAGATGCTTTTTTTAAAACTTCATATACCAGATCTAGATGAACCAAATTTGTGAGGGTCGAAAGATAATGCTATGCATTTTCTTTGTTTTAAAACAAACAAAAAATTTTAAAAGTTGAAGTAAAAAATAAGGTAAAATTTGAAAAGAATGAAATAAATCTGAAAAAATGAAATGAAAATTCTTTTTAATAAACTTCTACTCTTTGTTTAATGATTGGAAAAAATGACATCTTGCAAAATGAAAGCATGTCAGTGTCAGAGATAACATAATGCAGCATTATCTTTTGGAGAAGGCAGAACTATTTTGTATTACTGTGACAGCATTGGACAATGATATCATCAGTGCAAGAAGGAAGGATTTTTTTTTTTTTTTTACTATAACAAAATTCAAAATAAGCAAATTTCTCTCTGTTCAGGGACCGATATGAATTGTAAGATATAAAGGCCCACTGAAGACTAGAACATAAACCAAGCAACTAGGATTGCATTTAGTTATTTTACTACAAAAATTAAGAATAAATGAGTCATGCAACAAAAAAATTAAAAGAAAGAAAAAAATTAATGAAGAGGTTAAGAAAGCTTGGTGTGTGGCAATGGCAGCCACAGGTAACAAGAAAACCAGAGAGTTGGTTACCTTCCCATCAGAGTTCTGCAGCAGAGTAGAAGGCAAAAAAAAGTTTAAGAAAAATATAAAATAAATTTCAGTAAGAAAAGGGGAATGAAATATGGTATGAGGTTTCAAGATTAAGTCACAGATTGCTGTGCCTATGGGTTGAAATAGGATTGTTCTTAGTACAGCCCAAAACTCTTAAACAATGTATTTGGAATATTATGGCCAACTCCAGAAACTTCGCTTCAGGTTAGAAAATTCAATATAGAGTTTAAATATCTAAGATAATCACATTATTAAGCATGGTCAGAATTACTGTTTGATCTACAGCAGTTAGTCACTATGTGCTTCAATATTATTTTCTATTGGTGGGAAAATTAGCTGCATGTATAATCAGTACATGCAATCACCCTTAGTCACTATGATGTAGGACTGGACTTGGTAATGTCAAACAAGTTACCATCATCATATTAATCATAGCCAAGTCTGTTGTGGGTGATTTCATAGACAGGACAATGACTACTCAAGGTATTATTTGTCATCCAGCTGTTTCTTGTGGTCATATTTGAGTTTTTTAACCCATTTGTAGACTGTCCATAACAGCAAAAACTTGTTCTTATACTATGTTAAAAATCTTCAATGACTTTTGGCTCTTGATACTTCTGGTCAGAGTAAACAGATCACTAAATGATGTGTGAGCAAATAATTTTCCCATAAACAAAAAAATAAATTTCGAGGACAATTAATAATCTGACTTCATAATTAAGATATAATTTCCAATTTCCTCGGTCATCTCTACATTTCTTTTATTGTATAAAAATAGAAAACATTCCAATTGGAGCAGTCCCATTTTATATTTTGACAAGTTTCAAATCATGTAGCTATTACTAAATTCTTATCTGATTGAAAAAAAATCTCAGACTTTCTTTAAACAATTAGCTCGTTAACTGGTAAATCATTTTTAAATAATTATATTTTATATAGAAATTTTTAAAATGATATTTCTGGTAACTGAATTATGAATTTTAATCCAGGTTTGAATCCATTAAGTTCACAACCAGCTAGAGTGATAAATATCAGTTTTTTAAAAAATATTAATAAAAACGGTGCATTTTTGTCGGTCACTATCATTAACTCCAAATCAATTTATCCAATTTATCCAAAATCAAAGAAAAATTTTTTTAAATCAATACCAAATTTATCAAATGTGATTTAAAAAAAAAAAAGAAAGAAATGAAATGAAATTTAAAGTTTAATTGAAAGAGTACTGATTGTACATCTAAACAGAACAAAAAACAAAAAATTATATGGCAGTAACTTTTAAAATTTCCTGTCAGCAATTAGTCTACGACTGAAATCAAGAAAGACTATTTTAAGTTTATCACATAATGCTTCTGATATAAAGTTCTTACATTCTAGTATAATATGATAAATTAGTAGAATTACAGTATCGAAAAAGTTAAATCAGTAATCTCTAATCCACCCAAGTGTGCAGCAATCTGGACATTGATGCAGTCAATTCCTTCAATAAGTGATTACCCTAAATTGATTAAGCAATAATTGGAAACAAAAAAAAAGAAAAAAGAAAAAAATGGGTTAAAGTTACTTCCACCATGGACTAAGCTTGTAATTGTTACTTTGTGCAAAAAGAAATTCAAGGTGACCAAAAGAGAAGATTATTCATCCAATATGATTTTTTTATGATTTTATTAAAAGACCATTAAAACTGTAAGCTCCCTTTCAACTGCTTTTAAAGATGCTGTGGTGAAGATTATGTTGAAAAATGTAAGCTAATAATTATAGGGATAATTCAAGTTAAGAAATTATTAGATGTATAATCAAGTATTATCGCTGAAAAGATTGTGTGGGGATAGCAGGGAACCATGCAGCTGTGTGTATGTATATGAAGACAGAAAAATTTGAGCAAAATTGAAAGTCAACAGAAACCATAACTGCGATTAAAAAAGCTTGTTATTTGTATATTTTCAAGTCTTCTTCAGAAATAAAAGCCAAAGTAAACAGCATTTGGAAAATGTAGAAAGTATATTTCTTTCTGTTTAAAAAGAAATAAGCAACTGCACAATTGCACAAAATTACAAATGAAAAGTAGTTTACTTGATTATGTTAATCAAAGCAAAATATGTAAATATTAACAGAATACATATGTTCATTCTATTAAATTCTTCAAAGGTGTTAAACGTAAAACAATTTAACTTGAATATCAAGAACAAACATGAATAAGTGAACATTTTTACTTTCTCAAAATGCAATTATAAGAATAAATTTTCAAAACAAGTTTAAAAGGTTTATAGTTGTGTAGTAAAAATACTAAATATTTTCAAAATAATGTTATTTCCAAATTAAATAACATTAATTTAAGAGTATACCAAAATTTCAAATGTTCCCAATGGTTCTTAGAGTTGAAATTATGTTAATGGTAGCTCACACATCCCAACTAATAGAAAAAAAAAATCAAATGTTTTATTCTAACAGCCTTCAAGACAAATTGAGAGAGGAGAGCCAGTAATCACTGGGAAACTGGTCATCGTGAAAAAAACATTTCAACACTAACACAAATTGATACAGCTACCCAGATGGAAACTTTTTTTTTTTTTTTTATCAACCATTTTCTCTTGTTCTTTCCTATCTTTAATTCTAAAGTCCTAATCAGCCATTTGTTTCAACAGTACAAGTTCAAAAATGTATTGGTGTGAGCAAATATTAACAACATTGTTTTAACTATGAGGAAATAGTGTCTGAGCTTTCGAGATCAACAATTGAATTCTCACATAAAGATCAGGTTATAACAAATATTCAATAGAAGGGGAAGCAATGATAACTGATTACCTAATTATAATCTTGGCACATTGGAAACTAATTAAATGAAATAATACCCACTTACTATAGTATGGTATCATATAGGGCAATTTACCAAATACATACAACAGAAAACAAATATTACAAAGATTGAAATAAACACAAAATATTCACTAAATAAATTTCTTTGACTTACAAAAGAGTTCTATTTGCACTTCATCTGGGCAGTACTGAAGTTCTTTCAAATGAATCATAACATTAACATAACTTTACCACTAATTTTTTGATTTGGAAGATATTTTCAATTGTTAATGTCAATTCTTATGGTTAACTACTTTTCCCAAAACTAATCAATCATCTACGCTGAAAGTATTTTGCTTTATAAAACATTACAATACAATTTAAGGCATTTGGGTCAGCAACTCAACTTTTGTGCTGTAGCTTTGATCAAATATTTCAGAGTAACCAATGCTAACATTTACTGCACAGGACATGAAAAGAAACTAGTCAGAACATTATGTCAAAGTTCATGAATAGCTTTCTTGCCATAGGCATTTCAACTTTACTATAATGTCTGTCTTATAAAATATTAGGTTGTCTCAGATGAAATGTCGCATTTGAAAGGTAACAATAAAATGTTTCAGAAGTGTTAGAGAACTGATTTATTTAATCAAAGTAGGATCCTGTGATAAACTGTCTGAATGCTTCAATTACCTCTTTATTTAAGAATGTTTTATTGCTTATTAAAAGCTCAAAATGCTTAAATAAGAGATGATCAGTAGGATAGATATAAGGGGAATAAGGAGGATGTTGCTGAATCTCTTAATTCAGGCTTTGCAACTTTTTGACCGTAGCTTGAGGAGTGTGAGGACGTATATTGACGTGGAGCAAAATTGGGCCATCTCTATTCACTAGTCTGGGTTGCTTCTTTTTCAAATTCTCATGCATACAATCAATTTCCTGGTAATACAATGTTGCTGCTACCATTTTCCCTTGTTTCAAAAATTAATAACGAATAACTCCCTTCGCAGACCACCATACAGAGACCACTAACTTTTTAGGGTGTAATGGTGGATTTGGGTAGTGTTTAGGTTGACTCTCCTGCATCTAATCACTGTCCTGTTCTCCTGCTGTTGTCAAACAGTATCCATTTTTCATCACAAGTAATGGTATGATGCAAAAATGGTCTTTTTCCAGTCGAGAAAGCAGTAAGGAGCACACTTCAAGGTGTCTGTTTTTTTTTTTTAATTTCGTTCAGTTGATGTGGAACAAACCTATCAGTTTTCTTGACTTTTCCAATTTTTTACAGGTGTCCAAAAACAGTTGTGCGAGATGTCTGGAGTTCTGATGAAAGTTTTCAAACTGTTGTTCTTGGATTTTGTTCAACCAAAGCATTTAATCCATCATGCCAAATAACTGACATTGGCCTACCCCTTGGTTTATTTTCCTGAATGAAAGCTTTGGCTATCATCTTGAACGAGAGCTTTGTAACCATCTCTGAACAGTTCTGATGTCAACAAAACCATTACCAAAGGCCCACTTGATATTCCATAGAACTTCTGTGCCAGAGTGACCCAGTTTGTACTCATATAAGAAAATCACTCAACATAGTTTGGTTGTTATCATTTTCATAAAGTCTATAGATACGAATTTTGTATACCAATATTGTTGCGAAAGAAGAAGAGTCAAGATTAAATGTAAGGTATACATAATTGAGTTTTTAAATAACTGAAATAACAAGTAATTAAAAATGCGACATTTCATGTGAAACAACCTAATATATGGTTTTTCAGCTACACTGAACAGATCCAGCAACTATATAGATCCTTTGCTACTGAGTTATGTATGGAGTGTTAGCCAAGGATCACAACCCATGAACCTGTTTGGTTGATAATAACTGCTTTTATTGTTTTGAGTAGTTAGCAGTAAGGAAAGCATCCAAAATACCTGCCCTAACAAAATACAAAATTTCAGTCATCACCTGCTCATGAATTTAGGGAAAATAATTAGCATCAGTTAATGTCCGTCTTCCATGCTGACATGAGTTTGATAGGATCCAACAAATTGAAGAGCTGTATTGAGCTCCAATTTTGACACAATTCCTATGGCTGGAGACTCTTCCTAAAACCAACCACTTTATAGAATGTATTAAATGCTTTCTTTTTTCATAACACCAGAAACTAGTGAGGTTGCAAACTATCTCAAGACAAATAAAAAGACCTCTCAACTAATTGGGGTTTTAGTAGAGAGAGAGAGGTGGTTTTATGCAGGTGTTTAAAAAGATGAAACATGAATTCATATCCTGTAATACAACTAGCATTACTTGGAAACAAAATTTAATGTTGATTTCTAAGTTTTAAGAAGACAAAAATAAAGATCATTTAACTTTGAAACCCAAGAAAAATAAATGGGGGAGAAAAAACCAAATCTTTTACCTTGAAAATCTCGAATCCAGCTATATCCAAAATACCAATGAAAGAGGCACCTTGGCGTTTAGTCCGGTCCAAAGATTTGTTTATGCGAGTAACAAGCCATTTGAACATCCGTTCATAACAGGCCTTGGAGATTGCTTCAACTGAAAATTCAACCTATCAAGAAAAGAAAAGAAGATATTCTAATATATAACATTAGCTCAAACCCTAAAACCAACATTTTGTTACATATTCATATGGTTTACCAGCAAAAACAGGATCAACTAGGAATATGCACAGATATGACTAACATAGTATTCAACATAAGTAACATGTGATCTTGTGTCTGCACAAGATTAATTTCATTAGTTTGTGGCACTTGTTGTTGATGAACTTTGAGGTATCATTTTAGACCAGGATTGGTCTTGCATGCTTTGTTGCAGATCAGACATATAGAGGAGCCTAGATGAGCCAGTGATGCTGCCACACAGTCTACTCGTGCCCACTGATTCTCATGAGTCTTTGGGTAGCCTGATTTGTTGAGGATGGCATGTTGCCAAATATTACAGTTTCAGTTATTTGTATTACTGATGTCTGCCAATTCTCCTTTCCTTAGAGCTCTCTTTAGTTCTCCAAGCACCATTCTTTCTTTATCCAACATTTTACATACTGACAGAATTGCCTTGTTCTTCAATTTGACTGATCCAGTGCTTCCTCTTCTCAATGATGTAAATCAAAAATCATATCCTTGATGCAGAAAGTGAGGGGAGGAGGGTTGGCAAGGTTGTTAGAACATTGGATAGATTACTTCGTGGTAATCATTCTGGCTCTTCAGTCAACACTGCCCTTCATTTCAAGGTCAATAAATAAAGCACCAATCCTGCAATGGAGTCAATTCTTCTCTTTCTCTCACACTTTGTCTATGTCTGTCTTTCTATCTTCCAGAAAAAAATTGGCTGTGACAAAATTGCAAGAGGAATTAACTTCACCAGGTCTAAAAATGCTGAAGAGATATACATCATGACGGCACCCCTACAATTGCATCAAGGACTTGAGGGTCCAAGGCAAGGTAATATACATATGTGTGTGTGTGTTATGATTGTTTGCGCCTAATCCCATTCAGTCAAGTAATTGAAACAACAAAAATGAATACATGAGTAACTTGCCTGTTCTTTAGTCTGAGCTTTGTTCACATGATCCCGACCAACTTTCAGTTTGGGTCGAAGGAAAGCCTGGGTCACAGCAGTAACATGAAGTCCTAGCAAGTGACAGATCTTCTGAGCAACTGTCAAAATATAGAAATAAAAAAAAAATTATCTTAACATGATCCATTTGAGAGAGATAGAAAGAAAGAGAGATCAGATGTGAATAGACAAGGCTTTGGCCTCTGAAAGAAAAAGGATTTATCAAGGTAAACATAAAATGCTGAATTAAGCTATTAATCTCAACAAAACTAGCCGTTTCCTGAAAATATCCCTAATATTGACACAGTGATGTGCATCTAATCTGAAAGCTTCTCTGATATAACAATGCCACTTAGATCTTCAATTATATTTAGCAAAACTGGAGCTTCCATGCATGTGCCATGTAAAAAAGCATCCAGTCGACTTTGTAAAGTGGTTGGTGTTAGGGAAGACATCCATCCATAAAGCCCATGCAGTCCACTGTCCTGCCAGTACTTGTCAAACTGTCCAAACTATGCCAGTATGGGAGACAGACGTTAAATAATGATGATGAAGTAAGAGTAAGAGCTAAGTGTCTCTTCTTAGAACTAATTGGAGAAATGCCATTAGAGTGAGGTGTTACAAAAGAAATAGGGTAAATTTTTTCCATTCCACTCATGAAGCTATCTTGTGGTGGTGCAAACAGCTTAGACAATTTACATCAAGGATTTCTGCAACATTATTCATGCTGTCAAAATGACAACACTTATTAATGGCACATCCAATGTCTGTGTGTGTGTGAGAGAATTTCTATAATTTACCATCAAAATGTTAAGCATTTTGTTTGCAATTAGATTTCTTTCTCTTTTTTTTAACATCTTTAACTGCCACTCACTCCCTCTCAGTTTGTTTCAGTCTCCTACCAGCATGACTTCAAAAACAAAAAACACATAAATTATTACATGTAATAAGGAGTTGCTGGATCAAAGCCCAACTGTCCTTCTTCTGAAAAAGATGCTGCTTTTATTCTAAACATAGTTTTGAACCTGGCACTGTGAGCAAAGAAAACACTTTTAGATTGGTATTTAGAAATAGTTGACCTTGGCCTTTAAGAGTTAAACGTCTTATCCCTAAATCCATCAGAAATCACACGCATGGTTATCCAATCGGAATCGAAATTGAACCAATCCTATGACTGGCACCTGGCAGATGCCAGGACCCCTGGACTGGAGATACGTAAAAAGCACTATCCGAATCGTGGCCGATGCCAGCGCCGCCTCGACTGGCTTCCGTGTTGGTGGCACGTAAAAAGCACCATCCGAATCGTGGCCGAAGCCAGTGCCGCCTCGACTGGCTTCCGTGCAGGTGGCACGTAAAATGCACCAATCCGACCGTGGCCGACGCCAGCCTCGTCTGGCACCTGTGCCGGTGGCACATAAAAAGCACCCACTACACTCACGGAGTGGTTGGCGTTAGGAAGGGCATCCAGCTGTAGAAACATTGCCAGATAAGACCAGAGCCTGGTGCAGCCTTCTGGCTTCCCAGATCCCCGGTCGAACCGTCCAACCCATGCTAGCATGAAGAACGGACGTTAAACGATGATGATAATGATGATGATGGGCACTCACATTTGGCAAAAAATTTAAATAAGGTAATTAAGAGTGGAAAAGAAAATGCAGGACCTTGCTTGGATGTAATTTCAAAGACTTAAAACTTTCAGGAAAGAAATGTCAGAGGGTCAAGAAATGAAATCATTCAAAACGACGCTTATCTTCTACATCACTGTCCATATAAACCAAAGGGGCAGGGGTGGCTTCCTAGGTATGAACATAGATTTTAACAGAAAAATCACTCAACTGAATACATCATGGAACATTATTTCCATATGCTTCTACAACATTAAAATATCTCTGATACCACAGAAACTTTATACTATACTTTTCCTTGAAGGATGAGCTCTACAGCATTAAAACTATTTTTCACTGATTACATTCAGCTAACACTTCGTATTGAAGGAAATGGGACTATTTACAGCAAGTAATTTGTTCAGATTAGCATATTTAATAACACAGTCCTTAATGAACAAATAAAACACATAACTCCATACATGTTCTCAAAAGAACTTTTTTAGTGAATGTTTTGCAAAAAGCTTAACAGTACCTGTGTTGTCTGGAAGTGTGGCCTGATCCGAATTTCTCTCCTGTTTGAAAACAAGATTTCCAAACAAAAGGACTGCCGAAATTACTCTGAAAATTCCTGCAACAGAAAGATGGGTAAAAAAAATTAGGTGCTAGGTATTAAAATTTAATAAGAATTCATTAATATCCGTATGAGTATTAACGGCAATTACCATTCACATCATCAGGTGAAAGACCCATCACAAGCATGGATTCTGATGTTTGGTTGAATTCAGCAACATCATCTACTCCGTTGACTGGCATGGAACCATGGGAAAGGTAGCGGTATGATTTAGCATCTTCCAAGAGAAAGTCACCTGAAAAACATTGAATTAAATCTCTAAATTCATTCTGATTTATAGACATTTATTGCAAAAAGGTTACATAAGAAAATTATTGCTATAAAGTTTGCTTCATTTCTGTATTAATACATAAGCAAAAATACACAGCTTAAAAATCATTTATACACTTGTTTCTCATGATTGTTAGATCAATCTTTTCCAACACAGCTCTTGTTGTAGCCAAGTGTCAAACCTTACAACCTCTTTCTATCTCTCTCTCTCTCTCCCACAAGTCCCTTCCATTTGGGCCCTTCTTTGTCCAATGGATACACATTATAGAATTCCGACCTTCATCTCTAATGTATATTGAGCAGATGATAGTGAAGTTCTGTATTTTTTCCTGCTAAATATGACTTCTACTCTTGAAGCCTCTTGGTTGAAGGGTCTGCTTCCATGTTTGGAAATTTTCCTCTAATTCATTACTTGGTCAACGACTAAGTTATCAACATACACGGATTATTATATACAACCAGTTATAAACTTTTCTTCTTCAGCTTAAAAAACTATAACAAACATCAGTAGTAAGAACAGAGTTCTGATGGTTAACTCGTTGTACACTAAAGGCTCTTACTTTGTTGATAGCACTCCAGTACATGGTTTACACAAGTCACTCATCTACAACCATAAAACTACAGAACAAGTAGCCCTTAAATGCTAGACATGGTAACTTACACAGGCTAAGAACTTCTCTTGTAGTCACCTCAATAAAAAAAGAGTATTGGTGGCATATTTTCTTGGAGCAAACTTAAAAAAACTTTTCATGCAAGTTAATTTGTTTTCTAATTAACTGTTCTGTAATTTATTTTTAGTAACTTTTATAACATGGCCCATCAATCTAATAACTCAGTAGTTATTTTCTAGGACATCTTTACTACTGTAGCAATTGACAACAATGGTGCTATATCAGTCTTTAGAGATGGTGCTATCTGATTTAGCTATTATGTATCCTACTGCACCACCAAATATTTTCAGCATTACAGAGATTATCTCTGATAGCTGAGCTGCTTTTCGTACCTTCATATTCTTAATGGTCCTTTTAACCACACAGATGGTCCCTATTTTGGGTTTAATTCAGATAGTCCTCTTTTCTACACATTTTCATTCAACAACCTCTCATTATTTAACTAAGTAATCTGGCATGCTGGGCAAAATGCTTAGTGGCATTTTGTCTGTCCTTACATTGTGAGCTCAAATGCCGTTGGGGGGTAGACTTTGTGTTTCATCCCTTTTCAGGGTCAATAAAATAAGTACCAGTTGAGCACTGGATCAATGTATTTGACTTAACCCCTCCCCTGAAATTGCTGGCCTTGTGTCAAAATTTGAAACCATTAGTTAACAAAATACACTTCAAGCATAATGTACAGATGGAAAACAAATAATTTGTATCTAACCACACTATAAGACTAGTTCCTATATATATTATGCATAAAATGAGGCATTATATATGAATTCCCACCACTATGCCAATTCAAATTATGTAGCAAAAATAAAATCGAACAAATTGAAATATGGGTGGCTGCTTGAGGAGTAGAAAAAAATTATAATCAAAAATATAAATCACTTTTTTGAGCAGATGAAGCTCCAGAAAGGAATTGGTAAAAGATGTGGAAACTACGTTCGCCTTCAGCTTGACGGACAGATCTTGATTTTTCCAAAAGATCTATACAGTTATTAAGGAAATTCATTGCATAATGGATTTATTGAATGCAACTGGGTGATAGTAGGATTAGATTTTTAGAGAAAATTTAAAGAAAGTATTTATAATTACTACACATATCCAATAAGAACTAAAGTAGATTAAACATCATAACATAAAGGTCATCCATTGAAGAAATGTTAGCATTCTACCGGTGGCTATTTTGTCTTCATTATAAACATGCTAACATCTAGCTCCCATTTTGAACAAGCGAAAAAGAATTTGAAGAAATTTAAAACTACACATGAACTGTGATATAGGTTAGTGTGCTGTGGAAGAGACAAGGATATTGACATGTAGAATGAAACCCCTCATTCCTTCACAGCAGACAGATTTATCAACTTCGCTAATTTTTGTAATGCAGACTGCTACTAGTTTCCTAATTATCTTCTTTTTCTGTGATATCATTTTAAGGCAATAAATGAATTCATTAAAGTGTTGGATAGAATGCTTTGTAACATTTGTCCCGATTCTCCGCACTCAGGGTTCAAATCCCAAAGTCACTTTGCTTTTTATCCTCTAGTGGTTATCAAAATAAGAGCCAATCCAGGGCAGATGTTCAAGAACTGGATACATTGCAATGCATGTCTCCATCACTTTGCATTCCAAGTTGAAATCCTGCCATAGTCTACATAGGTGGGAGATTTATCCATTGATTGATATAACACCACCATCTAGCAGCTCCAAAGACTTTTGTGGGAGGGAGGGTGCTCAATTGCTAGCATCTGAATTAGGTCTTCAGTTTGATGATGATACCTCCCTCAGGCCTAACAAAGTATCATGGGCATCGCCTTCCCTTTTGACTGACAGCTTAAAAAATAAAAAATCTCGTTTTAAATTGATATAAAAATTACAACATTCATAAATGATGCAAACTTTTTGAAATGCTTAAAGTTTCTCACCAGAAATATCTAAACATTTTTTTTTTTTTTTTTTGAACAGAACAAACCATATAATATCTACATAATTTATTACTTAAAATTATGCATACACAAAGGATACAAGTTTCAATGTTGGCACCACAGATATATCCAGACATGTCGAAATTGATTCGAATAAATTTTCCCTGAAATGCAAAATACAAACAGTTAAAAGGACATTTAACATTTTCTTGTAAAACAAATAGAAGGATGGAAGTAAACTTCTATCAGCAGTACAGAAAAGTGTTTTTTAAACATCACTATTACTAGAGTGATTAGCATTAACACTCATCTTCATCACCATCATCTTAGCATTCATTTTTCCATGCTTGCATGGCTCACACAGCGTTTATTGAGACAGGTTTCCTCCTACCCCATGCCCTTCCTATCACCAACCTTCACCCGTTTCCAAGCAAAGTAATATTCCCTCTTCATCAGACATGTCTTCACAGAATATGGAAAAAGAATGACACTGCTTATATGATGGTGGCACTTGTTTACAACTATCACACAATGTCCAAACAACAAGATGCAAAAAAACACACATATACACACAAACAGATATATACGGGGACACACACAGACACAACAGGCTTCTTTCAGTTTCTATTGACCAAATCTACTCACAAGACTTAGGTCATCCTGGGGCTATAGATGACACTGGCCCAAAGTGTCATGCAGTGGCACCAAATATGATACCATGTGGTTGGGAAAGTAATAACAAAAAAGTAAACCTGTCTATCTTTTTTTTTTTTTTTGCAGAAAGTAATTTTTTTATAGCTTATAACACAAGTATTAGATGTGCAAAATATAACTTTTATACTTGGTAAACATAAAGGGACTTTTCAGTTGCAACCTACTATAAATATGCATCCTAATGTTGCACTGCTTTTGTAAGTCTGTTGTAGCAGATAAATCTATAACTGGAAGTGTGTATATCACAGCTGCTCCATCGAAGTGTTTTATGCATATACCACTTATTTTAACATTTAGCATAGTTTTCTTGAGCCAAGCTCTGAAGCTTCCAATTCAACTTTCTTTAGTTTTCCTAAGTGTTTAACCCTTTAGTGTTCACATTATTCTGCCAAAATTAATGCTTTCACATCCACATTGTTTTGAACTAATCATGCATTATCTTGTAGTTATGAGATTTTGATGAGGTAACTTAATTTTTAAGATGATATTATAGGGTTGGTGTAAGAGACCAGATATGGCCAATTTGAACATAAAACAAGCAGAATACTTTTTTCCGGATATGGCCGGTTTAAATGCTAAATGGTTAAATATCTGGACTCTCATAAATTTTGTTGCAGTGATTTAACTCCACACCCAGCGATTTTAATTGCATATACTAATTACAATGCAAATAATTATTCATTAATTCGTCAATATAAAGTAAATGCTCTTATATAGTAGGCATATAAGTATGCTGAGCATGGTATAGACAGTGAAACAGTTGAGCTGCAAGTGGACTTCTAAATTAGAAATTCATCAAGGCCACTAAATGACAAGTTTTCATTGTAAACAATTTCTATGGAGACTATTCTTTCTTGCTTGCTTAGTGTACATAATCCAAAACAAGCTAAATAAAAATTTTCTGATACAGGCCTTCAGGGTAAAAACCCCCTTCAGTCATGGATGACCATGGGATTGCACCTAGAAAGCACCCTCCACCCCCAACAAGGCAAGGTAACTTATGAAAGACCAGCAGTCGCCCATGCATACCAGCCTCGCCTCTCCACACAACTCATGTTATCCAAAGGAAAGTCAAAGGCCGATACAGCTTGGCACCAGTGATGCCGCAACTCATTTCTACAGCTGTGTGAACTGGAGCAACGTGAAATAAAGTGGCTTGCTCAAGAACACAACAGATGGCCCAGTCCAGGAATCAAACTCAGTACCTCATGATTGTGAGCCTGGTGCTCTAACCACCGAGTCATGCACTTTCACAAGCTTTCAATGCTGCTATATTAGGTAAGCAAACATTACAACTAGTTTTAGACCCTGGGTTACATTTTTTTAAAATTTCAACATAAACCATCACCATCATTTTAAAGTTCACTTTTCTAGGCTCCTAGCTTGCATGGGTCAAAATATTTTGTTAAGGCAGATTTTTTGGTTTACAGCTGCATGCTCTTATCGCTAATCTTCACCCATCTTCGAACCACATCGTATTTCCCCATGATTGGACACACTTTTCGCAGAAGACTTAAAAACAAACATCACTTGTGAAACAGTGATTGCTACTTTACAACCATCGCAGGATGTCAGGACAAAAGATGTACACACACACACACACAACTGGCTTCTCTTAGTTACTGCCTATTAAATTCTTTCAGATTTTTGTTGGCCTAGAGCTATAACAGGAGACGCTTACCCAAGGTGCCATGTTGCAGGACTGAACCTGGAATCACATGGTTGGGAAGCGAATTCCTTAACACAGCCATAAAAGAAATTTGAACAAAAATGAAATAACATGCAATAATACTCACAAAACGAGAAGAGTTATCATTCTTTATGGTTTTGGCATTTCCAAAAGCTTCAAGGATAGGGTTAGCCTGTAACAATTGGTTTTCCAGTTCACCCTGAAATGTGTGATATAATCATTTCAATTACATCATGAAGATACACTTTGAAGAATATCAAATACTTACTAGATGCTCCCCTACCCAATATCGAAAGATCTTCATGAGACTGAAATTTACTGTTAAAGAGATATATCTTAAACAGGCAGATGTAATCAAAGACATAGTTAAACAGGCTATATTGACAAATATGATGTGAAATGAAACTAAAAATAGAGCAAAAACTATATGGTTATTTAAAAATGTTGGAAGAATTCATTTTAGACAAAATATATTTGAATGGAGCAATAAAAATTTAATTCACAGGCCTACGGTTTTATATCTATCTCCAAACTAAAAAAAGATGAGATAGCCTTCAAAAATTTTGAATTTTAAAATAGGAATTGTTTGAAAACAGGTGTTTTATATTTTGGTCAGTGAATAATAGCGTAACCGATTACAGGTTTCCAATAGGCTAATCATTGGTTCATTGATGGCTAGAGTAACAAGAGTGTCTGTAACTCAGTACAGAACAAATACTACAAAGGATTTTGTTCACAGAACATCACTTTTTAATCCTTTCTGAGTGATACACACACGAGCATTATTTACGTCTACTAAACCCCACTTATAAGATAGTCAAACTGAAACTATGGTAAATGACACTTGAGGAATGTGCCAAACAATGGGATTGAACTCAGAACCACATGGTTGAGAAGTAAACTTCTTGTACACACAGCCACACCTGTTAACAGCCTCAGCTCTGAGATACGATTGATATTCATTTTCAATAAAACATTGAGACAGCTGCTTGCTAATTGAAGAATTTTGCTCAATATTTTCTTAATTATTAAGTTTTAAACTAACTGCTACCATTACCAAAAATATCAAACAAAATAAATTTCAGCTGATATTCAAGAAAAGTTTATAATTCTTAACCTCAAAGTTCATTCAAAACTTAAGGGTGAACAATTCATGATAAAGTGGGGTTTTTTTTAACACACTTTCCTCAGCTGAAAAAGATTTATTCCAACACTATGATACTAAAACACTGACTATAAAGATTCAATCACCATTGTCAATGCAAACAGTATTTTAATTTTTTTTTTTTTAATGCTTATTAAAGTAGCTGGACTATTGAAAGTCTGATTTCATTTGTTTACATTATTGCGACCAGCTTAAGTGATGCCCACTTTTAAAACTGTGTGATCTGACAATATGCAAATATTGTAATAATCATTTCACTTATGCTGCCATGGAAATATTGCAAAACATAAAAAAAATTTTTAAAAACCATAGCTTTCATAATTTATTGGAAAAGTGACAGGATAACTTTTCTAATGTTAACTGTTGAAGTAGAAAGTGAAATTGGCACCTACTTTTCATCAAAGTTGACTCAAGTAATTAGAGCAATGTACTTTGGTCAAGCATGCAATACACCAAAGACATTGAAACTGAAAAGTCCATCGCTAACAGTCCATCATCAATAAAACTCAAGTACTAAAATTTGACAAAAATTTATTTGTTCAGTTTCCTGACAATGCCTAAGTCAGGAATAACTCAATAAGAACAGTATTTAAAATGAAAAACCTCAACTGAAACAATTCAAACCAACTACAGTAACCTAATTAAAATGAAGGCTGGAACATTTCCACAATAAAGTACAATAGTTAGAACATGAACATTTTTTACTATTGTGGTTAACAAAGGAACAAAAAATTTACGTTTTAAATGCGAGTAAAAAATAGATATGTAGAATGCTCATATTGAAATTAACAGGTTTCTATAGAATAGATAGATACTAACAAGATAGTTTTCACTGCCTAAAATATGTTACTTAACAAATGAAAGTAGGAAACTACGAATATTGACAACCCTCAGCAAAATATGGCTAGAGAGAAGAGCAGACGATGAAAAAAAGGGAAAAATTTGCAGATGGTAAAAAATTATCATGAGTGAGGAACCATTATGTGTGCACCAGAAGCAAATTACAAATGGTATCACAAATTAATGTGGGGAGGGGGAAGAGGAGAAAGTAGACTAGTGGAAACTTGACAGTTGACCATCAAGTAAACTTATTAGATCTTTAATGGTTGGTGATATCACCAACCATCATAATGATGCATGTCATCAATTTCGTATTGAAGACGGTAAATATTCTCATCACTTGGCACTATCAGCATGTAGCCTGAAGTAGAATACACTAGTAATAGAGGCCAAGAGGTTAAGAAGCTGTGCAAAATAGTAAGCAAAGAGCTTTCTCGAAAGAGACAGATAATGTAAATGAAATCTTACAGAGATATTAGAATTACTATGAAGAACATTTGAATAAAGTATGACTCATTTGTCATATGAAGAACTATTACGAGCCAAAAACATGTTTTGGTAATAAAACGATTTCCTTATAATCCAAGTGAAGAAAACTTAAGATAGCATTCAACCAGGATTACAAATTTTCATAGGTAAAGAAAGAAATAGATACTGATGCTTCGAAGAAAGAAACAATTCTATCACTTAATGAGAAAACATCAACATAGCTAATTAATACAAAAAAAAAATGCTATGTTAGCATTTTAAATAGCTAATTACAACAGCCTTGGAAGAATTTTTTTTTTTTCCTTATAGAAGATACACCAAATAATTTTTGTGACAAACATGCAAGAATTGCATCATCAAAACAAGAATCTTACAACACATCTGACAAAATGCCACTACTAATGCTCTCAATAAATTTTTTTTTTTTTTGAATCAACAAAAGAACAAAGTCATGAAACTGAAGAACAGCATACAATAAGGAACATTTTTGAAACAGATATTATAACCATGCCATTGTCATACACAAGGAAATGAGTACTCATTCTGTTAAGCATGGATTTTTATTTTGTCCACCACTAATATCTTATATTTTTATTATACTTGGGGGGAGGGCACTTTGGGTTTCTATGTTTAAGCATTAAAGATTGAATCTGAAAAACAATCTTTTAATTAAAAAAAAAATTATTTTGGAATCTTGAGTGGAGTTAGAGGATTTAGAGTTACATTAATTTTTACATATAAATATTTTCTTTCCATTTGAGTGTATAAATAAATATATTTTGTTTGCACCTGAAAGTATCAATTATTTCACTTTATGAAAATGAAAATTTTTTCTTTTTTTTTTTTTTCAAGGGATAAAGTGTAATTATAAATGCAAACAAAAAATATTTTGAAACTTCAAATGTAAATGAAACATATTTTATATATTAAATATATACTTCAACTGTAGATTCCCTTACCCTAATTGGTTTCTAATTCCAAAAAAAAAAAATTCAGTATCTATGTCTGACAACAAAACAAAAATCCTAAAATTGACAGGTGGGCAATGATAAAAAAGGTTGAGACGGGTTACAAAATCAATGCTTAAACGGAATAAGTACAAGAAAATATATGCATCCAATACTACAAAAGAAAGATAACTGACAATGGTTTGCAAAACACTTAATACATTCGTTTAACACTTGTAAAGGAAGAGTCATTTTAGCCATCTAAAAACACAAAGACAGTTATAGTCACTTCCTGTTTATTTCATGAGCTATCCAAACTTTTTTTTATTTTATTACTGCTATTTGGTCAATGGCACAGTTCCATTGCAATGAAATTGTGTTGGTAACCAGATCACAGAGGTACAACACTTCGTGAAATAAATGAAATGTGAATATAACTCTTTTCTTGCACGTGTTTTAGATGGTTAAACTGGCTCTTCTGCAATGTAATTGCTTCAGTTTCCACACGTGGTTTCAAAAAAAGGCACTTGCCTAAAAACAGTTTTAGAAGATCATCAATATTTCCACCAGCATTCATACTAATTAGAACATTAAAGTAGTCATCTTTTTATATCTACAAACCAAACAGTAACTCTACAGATATTGTTGCTGCTAGACTTAAAATCCAACTGCATTGATTGATATTAAAGGAAAACTTTAAACTTCTAATGAAGTAAGAAAATGTCATTACTAAAATATGTAATTTCTTCAACAATATACAGTGTTTGATATACAATAACTACTTGAATTCAAATAGATAGAATAGAATAATAAAAATACTTCATAAAAAAAAAGAAAAGACTAATGGACTTTCAGACTTTAAATGTTAATTACTATTGACATAAAATTACCTAAATTCAGACAATTCAATAATGGTGAATTCTCCACCAATCTTGAAGATGAGCAGTCAGTTGTTAGACCAACTGAATTCCTATAGTGAAATTTACACATAAGTGGCTGAATATTCAACAGATACATGTACCCTTAATGCGATTCTCAGGCCAAATCAGCAGGACAAAAGGTTGGATCTTAGAATACAGGTAATATCCATAGAGAAAGAGAGAAATGACCCCAATACTGGATTGGTATTTTCTCAACCACAAAAGAAATAAATACAATGAAGGTAAAATTCAGTTTGGCAGGATTTAAATTCAGACCATAAAGAGGTGCAACAACTAGCACAAGGCATCCTAACTGATGCTCTTATGATTCTGCCAATTTGCTGCCTTCGATTCAGCAACAGCATAAATAAAATATCAAATAAGTATCCTGTGTCACCTGACCAACCTGACTTACATCTACTAAATTATCAAACCATAAGCAGATATATTAAAAATCTAAACTTTGTAAATGAGTAATTCTATTGCTGAGACAATTGGCAAAATAGTGAAGTGTACACAATTAACAAGGAATCAACAGCTGGTAGCAAAACTTTACAGTTATTAAGGAAAAGAAAATAAGTTTTTAAACTTATTCTTAAAATATTTCAATTTTATTTGATGATTTTTTTTTTCTATTCAACTCTTTAATTGTATTTCTCACTGCCTGCTTTTGCCTAACATGCCATTTCTTTTTGCAATTATATTTCTATTCCATTTTTGAGTGAAATAAGAATATGGAAACCATTGAATACCTATTCCAATAAAACTCTCTAAAAGGTATATTCTAGCTAAAGGTATTAAGCAGATATACTTTTTCACTATTATAAAGGTTAAACTAGATAATGTTGAGAGATCATAACTGCTTTTTCACTTTTTTTATAAAAAAAAAAAAGAAAAAAAAAGAAACATGCAATTCTAAATATACAAAAGTAATCGAAACATGGCATAATTCTAGCATTCATGAATGATGAAGGCTTAGAAACAAGATATAATACAAAGTGTCCCATAACACATGCTGACTTAACTGGCAACATGAACCATTTAACATGTACAACGTATAATTATAGCTATGTATAATATATAATTGCATTCCATACAATTAGAATTTGTTGTATTACAGCATTATTAATTACCAACATGAACAGATAGTGTTATTGTAGCAAACACATCTTAATGCAAGGAAACTAGCAATCAGAATCATCTTTACGCACCGATAAATGTTACTTGCAGAATTAAATAATTTGCAGAAACATACAATTTCCATAACAAGCAGCTCCACAAGAATATTAAGGAAACTGGCTGAATAAGTGCCTGAAGCAATCTGAGAATCATCAGAATTTTAATTCTGTAGTATTAGAAGAGTTATTACATCAGGAACTACAAATAACTTTGCTCATTCTATTATGCTTTCCCCCTTGTAGACTTGATTGTTTAACCCTTTAGAGTTCGCATTATTCTGCCACAATTAATGTCTTTTCATCCACATTGTTTTGAACTAATCATGCATCATCTTGTAGCTATGAGATTTTGATGAGGTAACTATTAATTTTTAAAACAACATTGTAGGGTTGGTGTGAGAGACCAGATCTGGCCAGTTTGAAAATAAAACAGGCAGAATACTTTTGGCCGGATATGGCCGGTTTAAATGCTAAAGGGTTAAACAAAACTACTCAATATAAGCCAGCCAATATAGTGGCCATAATTGGAGTGCTACAAAGCCTATATTGTTCCTCACTAAAACTATGTTCCATGAAAAATGTGTATCACTTAACTCCCAACACCTCTCTCCACCCTTAGAAATAAAAACAAAAACATTTTGATAAACTGGTAAATACCAAAAGTTTTTTTTGCTTTTGTTAAAGAATAATTTCATGCCATAACATTTTAAAATTTAATACATGTTACTAATTTACCATTTTATTGAAATGTCAAATTAAGTATGTGCAATGATTTAATATTTAAGTTTTATTTTCTGAAATTCTAATTGTAATGGCTTGCAAAAAATTATCTTTCAATTTATTTTGCATAACTTATCAGGCAACCTATACATAAAATGGGACAAATTGTATATACCATAAAACATCATTATAGAAACATCGTGTTTCTATAGAAATTAATAAAACTGATGTCAACACAAAACTAACAAAATAACTTTTCAACATTCTAAAATGAAATTCGGTTGTTTCATAGTTTGTTCAAAGAAAGGTTCTCAACAGTATTCTGTTCTTATTTTATTGATAGGAAGTCTATTGAGGTAGAAGTTGCTTCATTGAAGTGATCATGTAATTACACAGACATTCACAGCTGGCTCATATAAAAAGTTGCCAATTTTATTGACATTAGAAGAAACTGTCTGAAATTATTAACTCAATTATACTTTGGGGGAGGAAAGATGGCAACATATTAAGTAAAAATATTGAAGATTTTATATATTGCTTGTCAAAGGTTTTAGAGGACAGGGAAAAGCCTATTTTTACTATTTTCAATGAATTTTCTGTATTTTCCAGTATACCAGTCTACTTAGGCCAGTCAAGATGCAGAATGCTATTTGAGATTCTTTTCCTTTCAGTTCAATTAAGTTATAGAAACTAAAACACAGAATCAATTCAAAAAGCTGTACTTTTAAATAATTTAAACATATTGCATCTATTAAATTAAATAAAAATAAGAACAAAGAACATTTTGAAAAAGCTTCTAATGTTTCCCCATAGAGCGAACTCAAGTAAAATCTCAAATACTTGTTCAACATTTAAATCTCAGAAAATAAACTAAAATATAAAAAATTAATTTAAGAGGCGAAAGCTTCCAAATAAATGTAAAATAGCTTTTAAATATACAACAAATATATTAGATGTGTCCAGTAAAACATTTAAAGCTCCAGTGAAAGCGTATTCAAAAAAAGCCGGATTAATAATGAACAATTAAAAATACAAAAAATTACAGTAACTGAAAATTTGTAATAATGTCAAAATGAAAAAAATGAGCCAACCTTTTTCATGTATATCATGCTGGTAACTGACTCCTCGCTGACCACACCCTAAGTTAATAAACAGATTACATGCCAAAAGTTAGATAACATGCAAGCTGCAATGTAAGCGTGTTGCCTTCCACACATGTGCGACAAAATAAAAATATTAGCTGTGAGAACTACAATAAGACCAAAGGATACTTACAAGGTTCAGCTCTTTGCTCTAAAAGATGACAATAAAGAGAGGAATTGAGAGTTAAACATGCAAACAATCATGCATACAACTGACGCTAACTGGTTGTTAGCACATGGAATTCATAGTGACTGAGACATCCAGTTGTACTGTGCATGTGAACAATTTATTGGAGTGATATACAGACAGTGCATACTGGAGCAATACTATGCACTACGACTGATGTGCAGCTGGTGTGAAACAGGTGAGAATGTTCTCTGCATACAACTAGGTCAAACGTAATCAGAACTACTGAGTGATAGAGAATTTAATGCCAAGTTCTTTAAAATAATAGCATCTAAGATCATTCATCTGCATGGATTTTAGATACTACTCAAAGTTTTAAATTATTTTAACATACTACATGTTGCTAACAACTGACTGAACTGAATTTTAAACTTTGTCTTGCATCTACAATCTCACTGAATTAAAATCTGGCTGAGTATTTCACAGTTACTTGTACCTTCAATGTAATCAACAGGCATAATCAGTAAGATATGAATGGGAACCTGGACCACAGGCTCAGTCTATCCATCAGGACTCTGCAGCTTTCATTCACTCAATTTCATCACTCAGAGCCTTAGGTTAACCAAAGGCTATGGTAAATGGTACTTGCACAGAGTGGAATGGCCTGGATGAATTTTGTTTGCTATTAGTGTGCATTACAAGTATTTGCAAGAAAAATAAATGGTTACTAGGTGTAGGCAAGTAAAATAGATATTTAATGGATCCCAAGTTGACAATGGGACTTAAAAATATAGGTGATCGATTAGAAACTGCAGATCTAAGTAATCAGACTGGAAACTGAATCAGATGTTCATGCCGATTCCAAAATGATGCCTGGATTTACTGTTTTCATTGAATTACACAACTACAATTTGTAGTTGACCACTAGCTATTTTTATTTTTATGTTTAAAGAAAGGAGAATTGGCTTGATTTTAAGTTGAGCAAAAAATTTAAGCTAGAAATATTAAAATAGCCGAAACCTAGGATCGAGCTGACAAAATTATCATACTCTTTTGTATTAGATGCTAACATAAGAATGTTTCATACACTAATTTTATATATATAACACACACACTCATACATACAACAGTTCTTCAAGCAAGATTAATATACAAAATTGCAATTTATCAACATTTTCAAGTTTAAGTTCCATATTTATTTTTTACATCATATATATTTTTGTATAATAAGCACTACCTTTTCAATATTTTGATGCATGAATAAAATGAGTTTAGTCAAATGTATTATAATTGCTGTATAAAACACATTGAAAATATTTTCAAATCCTTAACAGTGCAGGCCACAAGAGGTGTCTGATGCCCTACAAGCACAGGTCCCATAGAATTACAACTGTCAACCTTCAGCATGAAACACCAGAATGTAATACTTCCATTATTAATTAATGTAAATATTTTTACTATTCTGAACTGGAATACTTTTGCTTTTTACATACTTTACTAAAAGTAAAATACTTCCATTATCAAAAATACTATTCATCATTTAATGTCCACTTTCCATGTTGGCATGGGCTGGACGGTTTGACTGAGGCCCGAAGAGTCAGCGGCTGCACCAGGCGGCTATGTTTCTATAGCTGGATGCCCTTCCTAATGTCATCCATTTTGAGAGTGTAGTGGGTGCTTTTTATGTGCCACTGGCACAGGAGCCAGTCAGGCAGGCATGGCATCGATCACGTTCGTATAGTGCTTTTTACATGCCACCAGCAAGGGAGGTCAGTCAGGGGGTACTGGTATCAGCCTGGGAAGATTAAATTAAATAATCGATAAAAATATTACATAAATACTGTCATTATCAAAATGTGAGCATATATTGAAGGAAGTTAAGCACATAGTATGTATAAGTATTTGCATTCATAATAAAAATATCTAAATGTCAGCATTCTAGGTTATATCCTTTATCAGTGTTTCTTGCAAAGAGTGGATTAGGCTTGAAAAGTGAGTGGACAAATTACTGTTTAATAAAGTTTTTAAATATGTCCAACACCTTGGCAAAGAAAGTAGAATTGTATGGATACATAGTCTTTTGCTATTTAATTAATAAAGAGAGATGGGGCCAAAATTTTATTTATATTTTAATTTTTTTCTTTAGAATGGAGTTATTTGTTAGTTTGAGAATTGTTGTTTCATATCCTTCCATACTGAAGTTTGACAGCAGAAATTCCATAGGTCCTGTGTTTGCTTACTGAGCCGATTTAAGCAATATATCGTATAGTTTATATATTAAACAATATATCAACTGGGTGCTCATGGTTGGAACACCTTTGTGTTTTCTATTATAGAATCATCATCATCCTTTAATGTCCTCTTTCCATGCTGGCATTGGTTGGACAGTTTGACTGAACTTGGCAAGTTGGAGATCTGCACCAGGCTCCAGTTTGATTTGGCTTGGTTTCTATAGCTGGATACCCTTCCTAATGCTAATCACTTTACGAGTACGGGGTGCTTTTAATGTGGCACTGCACAAACACCTTTACATGGCACTAGAACAAGTGCTTTTTATAAGGCATTGGTACAGGATTCGTGCAGGCCAATCATCCTCACTGGAGGTGGGGGTAGATTATTGAAATAGAATTTTAAGAAATATATGTTCTTATAGTAGCATATACACACAAAATAAGGTATACAGCCGTATATAAAACAAAAACTGAGTATACATCATATTTTTTCTGCTTCCATTTCAGTTTTACATTTTACTTCTGAATCTTACATCTGATGAGGACATGTTTCTTTAATATAATGAACATTTAACGTATTATCACTGTCATAGTGAAATTTAATCTCATTATAGTGATTTAAACATCATTTAGCCTGGACATGTCAACTCTATTATGGCCATGCACAAGACTGGAAAAAATAATCAACGGTTCTTGTATCTCATGCACAATCTTAATTTTTAGGTTTAAGTGTCTGGGGAAAAGTGTGTATAATACACAAATAAATAGGATATGATATTTGTTATACTAAACAGACCTCATGAGTAATAATTCTTAAAACTATATTGTACTTTACCACTACCCCCTTTACATTTCCAGATCTTATTTAATGTCATTGAAAAGATATCTAATTAATTCAGATATTTAATGGGATTATAGTAGCGATTTAGCCAGAATATTCCTTATCAAACTGTAAAAATACAAAAAATTTAAATTGAATAAGTGATAGCAAAAAATCTAATAATTTCCAAAATATTGAAATATAGATCTTATTTTTGATTCAACTAAACTTTAGGGTAGGTCATAATATTTTAACAAGATGAAGTGAATGAAACCACAGTATGGACTTAGGTGTGTGTTACTGCAAATAAATCAAGACCAACATGACCCTAAACTGCATGTATTGAACTTGGTTATGACAGCATATGAAATCTATATTCCAAGAAAATCTGGAATATGAGTTGGCCAAAATGGTACATGCTGTAAGCCAATATGCTGTATTGCTGCTTGTGCAATACAAGCAACTATATTAACTCTTAAAGAGAGGCAGTAAAATAGTAGCGGCAGTCTCAAGAAAAGAATAACATTGATCAATAATACAACGTTGCCTACTCGTGTCCACTGAAGCAGTGGAATATCACATATAGTTTTAGTGCCCAACATATGATATACAGCTTATTACATTAGAATTTCGTCTTCATGGAATTATTTAGATGAAATAAGACAGGCTACTCAATCAAGTTGAGAACCATTAACCATTGCTTCAGTTTCCACACATGGTTTTTTTAAAAATTCCTTATAGCATAATTTTTTCTAGTTAGCTTTTTAATACGAACACTAACTTAACAATTAGTTTTCATATGGATAGAGGCTCCAAATTATTTATTCTTTAAACTATGCCCTTTTCCTACACCAGCTAATGTACAATCTCATACATTTACTTAGAAAATGCTTCTGCAAATATAGTGAAGTATATATATATATATATATGTGTGTGTGTGTGTGTGTGTGTGTGTGTGTGTGGAGGCGCAATGGCCCAGTGGTTAGGGCAGCGGACTCGCAGTTTCAATTCCCAGACCGGGCGTTGTGAGTGTTTATTGAGCGATAACACCTAAAGCTCCACGAGGCTCTGGCAGGGGGTGGTGGCGATCCCTGCTGTACTCTTTCGCCACAACTTTCTCTCACTCTTTCTTCTGTTGGCCTGCTCGCTTAGCCAGCAGGGTGGCATCACTTGAAGGCTAAAACAATGCGAAGTGCATTGTGACCAGCAATATGTAGCCACATCTGATAGCCTGGTCGGTCACGGTGATATATATATAACTTCATCAATGAGGCAATAACAAGGTCAAACATGTTCAAAGTTGTCTTCTGGCCTTGCTGAAAATTTTTACTTTAAAAATCAGAATATTAGTTTTTGACTAATGATTTTTTCCCCACTCAGTACATAAATGTTTTAGTAATTCCTATGTTAACTATGTTAATACTAACATAACTATAAGTTAACAATAGCTTGTTGAACATATATCAGCATGGAAACTAAGGCTGTAAAGTGATGATATTCATCTTCTCAGATTTCTTTTAAATATTTTTTTCTGCTGAAGAATACAAAAATCATATATAAATTGCAATATATAAATATCAACACTACAAAAAATACAATACAACCAGTTTTAGTAAGTTTCAACTAGATTAGTTGTGTTTGTAAGTGTATAAGTGTGTAATATGTAGTTATGCCACTCGAACTAAGTAAAGGTTTTATATATAAACTACGGGAAAATGTGTAAGTGCAGTGCACCAAAAAAGTGACCAGCTAGTATTAGCTTAGGGCTTTAGATCTGACAAAACAACACAAGTTACAAGAAGCAGTAACTCAGGTTACCTATTAAACATTGCATGCTTATGAAAAACGTTACGACACAACAAACAATACATTAAACCACAGCAAAAACAAATCTTTAAAAAAAAAAAAAAAATGACAATTGTATTTCGTAGCAGCTCTCAAAGTTGTATTTCACCAATAAATAAATAAAAAAATCTATATTGCACATTTTTAAGATAAATATTGATATTTTAAGAGTTCAGTAACATTATAGCTTAGGAAAGTAAGCAGTGAAAAATAAGGAAATACTAATGATAACTACTAAATCACATGAACTGTTATTTTTGTCAATATTACTTTTGAGAAAGGCGGCAAATGCCTAGTGGCATTTCATCTGTCCTTACAGGCCGAGTTCAAATCCTGCCAAGCTCAGCTTTGCCTTTCATCCTTTCAGGGTCAATGAAATAAGTCCCCATTATGCACTGGGGTCAATGTAATTGACAAGACCCACCCCCACCTCACAATTTCAGGCCTTGTCCCTAAAGTAGAAAGGATTATTACTTTTGAGAAAGAAGGCAAGTTGGCAGAATTGTTAACATGACAGGCAAATGCTTAGTGCCATTTCATTCATCCTTCCATCCAGAGTTCAAATTCTGCTGTGGTCAACTTGGCCTTTCATTCTTTCTGGGTCAATGAAATAAGTACCAGGGTCAATGTAATCAACTAGCTCCCTTCCTAAAATTTCAGGCCCTGTGCCTATCTATAATAGAAAGGATTATTATTTTTGAGAATATCACTTGTGTGCACACACACACACACACACACACAATGCCCATTCAGTAAAATTAAATACTATTTCAGTAGCAAAATTTAAACTCAATAGTTTTAACAAGTTTGACTTCTTTACAAAAAACAATATTTCACTATTCAATAAGATGCTGCCTTTTAAGAGATCCTAATTAGCAAGTAGTTTTATAGCTTCTACTTTCAAATTTAGAGAGAAAAAAAAAAAACAAAAACAAATATAACCTATAACCTTAATTTTAGTTTCCTTTAGCTTCATTTTCACAAAGTTCTTTATATCTAAATAAAAGATTTTGGTGGAATCAACATTTCGAGGCCATAAAATACAAAAGGATTAACTAAATATTAAAAAAAAAAAAAAAAAAAATACAAAAAGCAATCAGAGAAAGAATAGAAAAAAGGGCCAGTTTAGTTGCAACTGCTCACCGAACATACCGAACTATGGAAATTGGACATCGATGATCGATTGTTAGCAGCTCGTGATGAGGCTGCTACGTAGGCCAAATACTGAATGACCTTTTTTGTATTTTCTGTTTTACCAGCGCCAGATTCTCCTCTGCAATAGAAGAAAAATGTAAATGGTTCATTTAGCATAAGATATATTAGCTCAGCTAGAATTTTTAAAGATCAACATTCTCTCGTTCACAGTCCATAAGAATGAAATTGCAATTCTAATAATGATTCTATATTGGCAGGTGGAAATTATAATGGCTATTCAATAGTTTGATTATATTTTGTTATCATCACTTTATAGATTTCCTGTTCGATACACAATTACTTTTTCTATTATTGTTTTCATTCTAAGATTATTTTAAAACAGTTCACAATTTAACATGGTTTGGAGGATTCTGCAACTTCAGATCTGCTCCAATTGGATACCTGCTTTAAGCCATTCAAGAAATGAGAATGATTATTTATATTTCAGTAGGTAAAGAAACTGTAATAAACAACTATGTCCATGAAAAACACCACAGTACTTTCCAGTTGATCCAAAGGAATTTCATTTCCCAATCCCAGGAGATATAAATTAATCAAAGAAAAGAGACATGAGAAACTAGAAAGTGAGTCAATGAGGCAGATATACAATGATATGATAGAAATATTTTTTTGTAATGCAGACATAAAAACTATTAAGAGGAGAGACAGACGGCATCAAAGATGAATTAAACAAATAAAAAATAAATTTTAAAAAATGGACAGCCAGACTTGAGAAGAAAATGGAAGTAAATATGGTAGTGGTATGAGAGAAGGAAAAGACATGGCAAAAACAAAAGAAGGCAAATTTGGGGCTGGTACAAAACAAGGGGTAGGTACACAAGGAGGTAATTGTGGGACAGGTACAAGAGAAAGTAAATGTGGGACAGGTACAAGAGAAAGTAATTGTGGGACAGGTTCAAGAGAAAGTAATTGTGGGACAGGTACAAGAGAAAGTAATTATGGGACAGGTACAAGGGATGGCAAATGTGAAGCAAATACAAGACAAGGTACATTTGAAGCAGGTGCAAGAGAAGACAAATTCAAAGCAATGTGTGTGTTATCAAGATGGTAACTGTGAAATCTAGGGCAGGATGGTAAGTTGATGAAAGTAATAGGAAAGTTAAGTTGTTTACAAGTATGGAAGGTGATACCAATACAGTCATTACTGTAACAACTATATAGTTCTAGGGTGCAATATGTCCAACAAGCAGAGGTTGGCATAGTTGAATCCATCCCAGTTCTCATTGCCTCTGCATTATATTCTGAAGTCTCCAAAAGGGGCAGAAATAGTCAAGTAAAAGGTGAGGTTTCAGTAAGCAGAAAATTGTTAGTGTAGAATATGATAGTCAAAAGAGCATTTTAGAGTCAAGAGACCACCATCATGAGAGATGAGAGTACAGAGGGACTTATTGTCTGTAATGGAGAGGAGCTGGGAAGAGGCAAGATAAGAAGTTGAAGAGTGGAGGGTGTGATTGATGATATGCATGCAAGATGGAAAGACTGCAACTGAAAATGAGAATGGTTTGTCCAAGAATTTAGAGAGAAATTTGGTGGAGCATTTTCAGATAGAGATGGTAGGATGATCAAAGTTGATGAGTTTTATGCTGTGAGGATGAAGAGAAAGAAGAGGGGCTAGTGACAAGATTTGTTAGTTGCTAAGGAATTGGGTAGATTCAGAAGGCAACTGACAAAAGAATAGGGAACTCGGGAGAATTTCAGCAAGATTCAACTCAGATCACTACACTATCACAGCACCACTTTTTGTTGGCATGCTTGAAGACAAACTCATGTCGACTTTGAAGGTGGTGGAGCAGAGTTAATTTAGGACAATGAAAGTGGTTCAATATGTGTTGGCACAAAGCTGGTAAATGGGGCCAGGGGTTTGAACTTCACTAGGTTGCACATCCAGTGGCAAAGATGTTAACAGAGGTCAGAAAGGCAATTGGAGAGGTTGAAACCAGGTAGTCTGAGGTGGAAAAAGGTACACAGTTGAATATGAAGTCATAGCTACACAGGAGATACAGAAGAGAGGATAGCAAGAACAGTATGAGTGAGGTTTGATGAAATGAAATTGAAATACAGGTGAGAGTCACTGGGCTTGTAAAAAAACATAGAAAGGTTGTGATTGATGGTCAATAGAGACGGAGATAAGCATGAAGTTAAATGAGAAGGTGGAGATGAGTGGGAAATCTTGGGTCGGATGGAAGGCGTTAACAAAAGTAATGAAGGAGTTGAGTTGTTCATGAATAAGGGAGATGGTGTTGCTGTAACTACTGTGCAGCTCTGGAGTAGGATCATGAACTGGGAGAAAATTTTAGCCTCAATGTGTCCAACAGATGCGTGTAGATGTGGGTCAAATTGGAATTGATAATCACCTTAGTGTGCTGTAGTAATAATGTCTCTCCCAACACATCACACATTAATAAACACTCATATTCACTTTACAATCCCCTCTACCTTCTGTCACTATACATGCATATACACTACCTGTCCTTCATGTAGACACACTTAACATTAAGCCTCATTCACACAAGCAGCACAGCAGTATACATACACACCAAACACATATCAACTTCCTCAACTCAATAAAACACATATACACATGGGCTCTCATACATGCAAAATGCTCTTCTGGCTGGAAAGCAATATTCCATTCAACCTGTCTCCATCCTTCATTTTATCCACTTACTATATGGTTTTCATCATAAAACATTGCTTTGACAAACGACCATTAAATTCTCCTTTGTTTCTTTGATAATCTCAAAATTAATCTAATAATAATTCCGCTTGTCATTGTGTTACTTAGCCCATCAGTAACACTTTAACGTGATTAGAGAAAAGAGGGAGAGAAAAAGAGGAAGGGAGAAAAAGCGGGAGAAAGAAAAGAGGGAGGAAAAACGTCCATAATGTGAGGTAGAAGGAATGTAATTGTAATGCGTTCATGTGATTAATTGAAGAGAAAGAGAGGAGAAAGAAGGCAAAGAGTGAAACAGAAAGAGAAAGAAAAAAAGAGGAAGGTAGGAGGAACGTAATATTTATTATGTGGTTAAAAAAGTTGAAGGTATAGGAGGAGAGTTAAAAATATAATTTTAGCAGAGGGGTGATGTTCTGATGGTGAGGTTAGAGAGAGGGAAAAGATGATGATTGTGGTGGTTGGATGGTGAAAAGTGTATTTTTCTTTTTTTATTGAACTAAGATTTTTATATCACCTATCACTTAACACATGTGCATACATGCAATTCCATATGTTCAAGCTTATTTGCATGGCAGATATATGCAACTTAACTAAAGGTTGTATCATGTATGGAATATTTCTTTTTTTGCTTATGGGAAAAATAGAAAAATAAGAGTGAATATTTATTTTATGAGTATTGTGAATTAGGTCTATAAAACTGAGCATAAAGTATATAAAGTGTATATATAAAGTGCATTAAGTAATCATTGTATTCCGATTTCTTTCACTTTTCAATGAGTAACAGATGAGGGACTATCTTTCCATAAAGACACAACACAAGCTACGATTTTAAGTTTTTTTGTATAAAGTTTTCAGAAATAATAGATTTATCATTAATTCCATGAAATATTCACAAGTCATGCTAGTTAACAAATATTCTTGGTTTTTTTTTTTTTTCTTCAAAAATCAAAGCAAATTATTTAACTTTTAGCTTTGAATGTAAAAGTGATTGCATTATGAAAATAAAATTTGGCCAAACCAAATTTGTTTCAATTTGGTTTGTGATCCAAAGATTACAAAAGAGAACTAAAGTATGTTTAGGCATAGAGAGGAAATGAGACTTCAGTAAATATATAATGTTGGAAAACAGTTTATGAAGAGGAAGCCAAGAGAGATGAAAAGCTATATGTATACAAACTTCCTTAGAAGTTTGAAAACATGCATCCACACATGTACTTCAGGAAGCAAAAATAAATATAATATATAAAAATAAGCAACTACTTAGGAAGGTTTGAAATTCGAGTTATTATATAGACAGCAATTAAATTTCACTCATAGTTACATTCCCATGAGTAGAGCTAATGTAAGACTCAAGCAAAACCACTTCATTAATTTTCTTTCTTCCTTTTTCTACTATAAATCTATAAGAATTTGACCAAGTCCAAAATTTGTCAACCAATTAACTCTGGGAAGTCAGTTTTCTTTTTAATTCAAAGAAACATGCTATATAATTAATATTTCTAAAATAAGCAATATGAAACAAAATTAAAAATAAAAAAGTTACTCCCACAGATCTGCTATTTTTAACAGTAACTCATGAGACTTTGTTCCATTTTCCTCTCTTTTACCAAATTATTCTTTAAAAGCAATGACATTTTTTGGGGGGAAAAAACAACCAGTCTGTTAAATTTTATTACACTTGTACAACAATATTTATGGATTTAAGCCCAACCTCAATTCTACTCACCATCTAATATGCAAACCACAGAAAATTTTCAATACTGATACATAATTCCCTCAACTAACCTACCTATACTGGTTTCTGTGCTTAGACAAAAATAATTTTCCCTATGACTTAACTTTCTCCCCTTATACAGAAACCACTAGCACAGATAAAATCATCTACCATTTTGAACTGTTGTCACTAGTTTTCTCTCTAGACATATCTCTGGGCACCTTACCAGCTCTCCAAACAACATTAACCTAACCACATCTATTGCTTTCCTACTGAGTCATCAAATCAGTGGCTCCCTTCCCTCATCAAAGCAACTCACCTCACAATCTGCTGCATAATCCCCTGCCTCACACCCTGTCAATTTTCTACTGATTACACTTGACATGATATGTGCTTTACCTTTAACCTATTCAAACAATTAAATGGGTTACTGATAATATTTAGCTTGGTGTATTCCTCCATATATAATAATAATGGTTTCAAATTTTGTCACAAGGCCAGCAATTTTTAGGGGAGGGGTAAGTCGATTACACTGACACCAGAGCTCAAATGGTACTTGTTTTATCAACTTCAAAACAATGAAAGGAAAAGGCTATCTAGGCAGAATTTGAACTGAGCACATAAAGAGTTGAAAGAGATGCTGTTAAGCATTTTGTATGGCATGTTAACGATTCTGCCAGCTTGCCACAATTCTGAATGCCTTACTTCCCTGGGCCTGGACACATTGAAACTCCAACTTCTGGCAGCTGACTTGGCAGACACCCATAAAATTATTAACCATCTTACAAATAATAACTCTGAGCACCTTTTCAAACTCCATCTGTCTAACACCCGTGGACATGTTTACAAAGTCAGAAAACAGCACAGCTCCCATGATTTTCGGAAACATTTTTTCACACTAAGAGTTGCTGAAGTATGGAACAAACTGCCGGCAACAGTTGTTAGTTGTCGGAGCACTGTATCCTTCAAAACTTCCATGCTTCCTGAGATTCGCCAACACTACACCTGATTTTCTCCCCTCCATACACACGCGAGCATGTATCTGACTCATACACTGTTCACTTTCCAGACATTTGTACATTACTGCATATGCTTTATACGCACTTTTGACAAGTTGTGGTGCACCTGAGCACTGTATACAATAATCTCATTATTATTATTATAATAATAGTAATTATAAATCAGAGTGCAGAAAGATTCAACCTTATATCTAGCTCTCAGGATTGAGCATTGAGAAAGTAAGCATAGCTGTGAATGTATTGATCTTTGCATGACATTGTCATTCTTACTGAAGTGGTAGCATAGTCCCGAGTTGTAATGGGTTGTAATTTGTATGCATTTTATAGAGTGCCACAGTTGTAGCAATCCTTGGTAGCTTCTGCCTGATGAGTCAACTGCAGTGATCTTGAGTGCTTTCCTTTTAGGTTGAGGCTCTGTCGGCTCAATATGGTATATAAAATATTCTTTATCCAAGATGGATGTGTACTCCATGATATTTTAGACTTGTGCTTTATAAATGATGGCTATTTCTTCCATGCTTCTATTATATTTTATAGAGATTTTGTAGGTGCAAGTATGGCTGTGTCATTAAAAAGCTCGCGTCCCAATGGCTGGTCTTTAGCAATGGGCTGACCAAAGCCTTGTGATTGGATTTGGTAGATGGAAACTGAAAGAAGCCTATCATCTGAATGTGTGTGTGCATACACATACATATGTATATATTTCTGTATACCATTGTCTTGATATGATTGTAAATGAACTCCACTATCATACAAACAATATTGTTCTTTTCCAGTCTTAGGTTGAAAACACGTTAGGCTATAGGGAAATATGACCTTGCTTAGAAACAAGGGAGAGTTGGTAACAGAAAGGACATCCATCCATAGAAAGCCTACTTCAACCAATTCCATCTGACCCATACAAGTACAGAAAAGAGAACATTAAATGATGATGATTTTAATTTTCCTTCATTGTATATATTTGTATGACAACTTTATTGTTTTACATGTTTGATGCATTTTTACAATAATAGCATCAGTTTGATGGCTATGAAAATTTAGGTATTTCTGCCAGTTCTTGCTAAAAATGTTTTACAGTTGTATAAATGTTTTAGTGCTTTAAGAGCTTGTTATAATGATTATATTAAACTAAGCTTTCCAAGAATTTCTTTAATTGATCTTTGTGAAATAATTTTCTGACGAACGGTTACTTAACTTATTGTTACTTACCAAGGGAAAGCATACTCCTAGCTATCAAACTATTAAGGTTAAATTATTTCAGTACTCTATTTGGAATTTCTTTTTTTTTTTTCAAAATGTGGGAGTTGTTCTGTATTCTCCTTGCTGCATAGCACACTGAAGGGGTTTGATCATGGAATTTGAACTGTATTTTACACAAGGGGAATTTTTTTTTGTAGTAGTTTGATCTAGGGGAAGGAGTTATGGTCACGGCCTTTAAAGGCACTCCAAAATTGGTGAGATTGATGTTATGTTCTACTTGATCTGTTGCAAGTCAATGATTGCAAAAAAGAAATGATTAGATGCATTGGTCTGTATAGGCCCGAGGAGGTGGGACACAATATGGATAACGAGAGAAAGAAAAACAAATATGATGTCTAAGTGGAGCTGGCATGGGACCAGCTAATTCCAAGGAGTGAAAACCGTTGTCGTAGCAATAGGATAGGTAGACAGAGAAGACAGCATGGCTACAGGCCAGAAGTATTTCTGAGTGATTTTATTGCAGTTGATCAAATGGCTTTTGTCTGGATGCAATCTACAATGTGTGTGCATGTAGCTGCAGCAGCAGCCCAGATGTGTGAGTAGTAGTTCATTACCTGCTTCACCTGAGCATTATACGAGAGTATTTGAAGCAGACTGAAGTATTTTCTGTTCCTGAAGAGAAAAGCTTGTCTTTGAGACAGAGTCTTTGCTATGTTGGGATGTACGTTCATTAGGAGAGAATTTCAGTGACTGTAATGCCTTGCATTTGGAGTAACTGCAAGAGATCTAGCTTGGCAATGCTAATATTAAAGGAGTTTGAGATGTCATAGTGTTTTCCTTCATAAACGTAGCACTTTTTTCTGAAGAAGACCCACTGGAAGATATTTCCAAGGTTTCTATTGATGGAATTACTGCAGGTTTGGTATAAGATACCCTTGTAGAGGACAATTGGGTTAGGGAGGAACGAAAGGTAATATCATCTGCATAAGGGTAGGCATGATAAGAAGTGGCAAGAATTAGATTGTTAGTGGAGAAGGGGGAAATGTGTGGGGAATGAAACTGAATCTTGAGTCACAACAGAGTTGATACAGTGTAAGTCAGAGCTCCATCTGCATGAGCTGTGATACTGTGCTCTAACAAAAAGCTCCAATCCAAGAAATGAAGGACAGATGGAACTTCTGTGATACTGGAGGTATAAGAAGATGATAGTTGGCAGGATCAGGGGGATTAGGGGATACAGTAGTGTGCTACCAAAAGGTGGGTTATATCCTTTGGGAAAGATAAACTGAAGGGTGTGGCAAGTACAGGGGCTAACTCTGGGATGCCTCGTATGATAATAAAGAGAGGGACATTATCAGGACCAGTGACTTTGTTGGGCTGGAGCAACTGGAAGTAGTTTTGAACTTCACATGTATGTATAGTGGTGAGCTGGTATGGTTGAAGGGGATATATTTGGAGATTTATTTAATCTTCAACAGAGAAACTTTACTTATGCTGTGTTAAGCTGGATGAAAATCGGGCAATGAAAGAGGAGCCTTTCTCAGTGGGAGTATTCTTCACAGGACTATCACAGTTGAGAAGTGGAGACTTCTGCAAAGTTAAAGACTTTTTTAGCCAGGAACAAAAAGTATTGGCTGCAGTTTGGGAGGTGGGAGATCCTGAGAGTTGTGCAATGCAATGAGGCATCCTTTGTGGTTCAGAGATGAACTACAAAGTGTTCTAGTGAGAGCCATCCTGTTTATAAAAGTGGTTGATTTTCTTCAATCATTGCACACCATGTATTTTGTCTAAACTGCTACAGTGTAGCTGTGGGTGATACATTAGGGAGATTTGGAGCTGAATTTTTTTTCATGTTTTACATATGAAGGGCCATACCTACAAGGAAGGGAGCAAATGTCTACCTGCTTCTGATGGGTTAGGGATAAAACACGTGCTATCAGGCATAGTTACTACAGAATTAGTGGAGATCCAACCAGTTAGTTGGCTTGAAGTGCCATAAGAGCTGATAGTGGGGAAAAGGTATGATATAGTACGTGGATGTGAGAGGCCAGTTATAGTGATACGGCAATAGTAGAATGACCCGATACATACAAAGACAGCCATGGTTGGTAGAGGTAGGGTTTGGAGATGTGAAAAAGCTCAAAGGTGTTTGAAACAACAGTATCAGTCAGGGGTACATATAGATATTTTGGTATACAGAGTTGAAGATTGCAAAATAATTTGCCTCTGCAGGAGTAATATCAGTACAGGATAAATGTGGGACCCAAGAAGTGTTGTGAAGAATGAAATGAAACAGGTATTCTTGATGCAAAAAAAGAGATATGACTGAAAGGTCGTCAGGAGCTCAGAGGAAGATAGAAGCAGATATATTTAGAGCCATGAGTGTAGAAGACTGAACTACAGTAACTGGAAATCTTTGTTGGTAACATCCAGGTGAGAAAGATAGGTTACAGGGAGAGGGGAATTTACATGTGCACAGACAGATTTCACAGTGAAATTTGAGTAAAGGTAGTAGCAAGGACAGCAGAACAGCCTAGAGGTTGAGAGTTTGTGTCTTCAGAGGAATAGGATATGTGGTTTGCATGGCAGAAAAGGTGATGTGCAGTCAAGGCTGGGTTGGAGAGCAGGAATGTTAGGAAAGAGAAAGGAGAATGTCAGTAGGTTTAATTTCAGATTTTCTTTTTATGTAGGAGAGAGTGGAAGGTATTGATGTGGTGAGGTCACCTCATATTGGAAGCCTAATATGAATGCTAGCAAAACAGTGAACACGCCTTGCAGCTCCATAGATCAGGTGGTCATGTTAACCAGGCAAAGTAATTTGCATGCCACTCAACTAAAATGTGAGGTAGTGCACTATTACTAATATATGGAACAAAGTTCTGGAAATAATTGTTACCACTAAGAAAAAAAAAAAAAAAGGATTACAAGTTGTCTGAGTTCAACTGTCCAAGAAAATTTATGGTTCACAAATATATGTAATCAAGAAAAACCTTTACTCACGTGCATAGAATGGACTGATCTTCTCGATCTGTGGAAAAGAAAATTTCCAATTAATTTTTCGATACATTATACCAACACTCAAAATTATATACATTATGCATGTAGAGAGAAAATAAGAGTTTAAATCATGATGAATGCAAAAAGAAAAACAATATCATAAGTTTTGAACATGAGATTAATTTCAAATACTAAGAAACTTTTTATATACAATATCATTAATACTACTCTTTTACTCTTTTACTTGTTTCAGTCATTTGACTGCGGCCATGCTGGAGCACCGCCTTTAGTCGAGCAACTCGACCCCGGGACTTATTCTTTGTAAGCCCAGTACTTATTCTATCGGTCTCTTTTGTCGAACCGCTAAGTGACGGGGACGTAAACACACCAGCATCGGTTGTCAAGCAATGCTAGGGGGACAAACACAGACACCCATACATATATATACATATATACGACGGGCTTCTTTCAGTCTCCATCTACCAAATCCACTCACAAGGCATTGGTCGGCCCGGGGCTATAGCAGAAGACACTTGCCCAAGATGCCGTGCAGTGGGACCGAACCCGGAACCATGTGGTTAGTTAGCAAGCTACTTACCACACAGCCACTCCTGCGCCTATATATACTTACAAGATCAATATTTTTTTAAGGTTAATAATTCTCTGATCAGCATTTAATATAGTAAGTGTTAGGGTAAGACTAAGTTTAACAAATTGCTTATGTAGTCTGTCTAAAAAGGAATTTTCTCAATAACCACAGACACCGTTTTGAAAAAAAAAGGAATTTTCTCAATAACCACAGACACCACTTTGAAGAACTACCAATATTTAAAGAATCTGAGAATAATATTAGATAATTAAGATACTAACAAGACAAATATTTCTTAATAAAGGGGAAAAAAATAATAATGGCAAAAAGTGTTTCCAATCATTAGTCAAATTCTTCGAAATACTAAGTTTGGGTAAGGAGAATCCAGATAATTATCACAAAATAGAGTATTAATATATAAATTATTATTTCAGTGGAAGGAAATCATTTCAACTGAATCAAGAAATCTGTTTTCATCAACTTTTCAAACTGCTGATACTATCTGTTGACTGCAATTCTTAACAGAAATGTTCCCGTTTTCCAGTCAGAGCAGGATTTGAGCTCCAAATGCAAATAGCTGGAACAAATAGCACAAAATATCCTGTCTGGCGCTCTAACAATTCTGTCAATCTACTACTCTGGACTGGTAATTTTTGTTTATTAACCTCAACAGGATGAAAACCGAAGTTGATCTCAGAAGTATTTGACCTCAGTACACAGAGAATCAGAGTAAATACCACAAAGCATACTATCATTCTACACTAATGACTGCCAATTCACTATCTTACATTGACATATAACTTATGAAATAGTGAAGTTAATTCAACTGACTACTAACCATATATATATATATATATATATATTATATATATATATATAATATAATAAGGGTTAGGCAAAAGAATTTGCTTCACCACAATCTGAACTTTAGAAATAGCAGCCAAAAAATTAATTAATTTTACCCTTATTATCATTATATTTTTTATTTTATTTATTTATTTTTTTTTATTCTATCTAGTTTCAGCTCACGAGCTGTGGCCATGCTGGGGCACCACCATTCGGTGTTGCTACATGATTTTACTTCACGAATGCTTTTTAGCAATTGACATTTGGTGCATGAGAGAGTTCGATGCAGTTGCCCTCATCTGCACTTCTTGCCGTAAAGTTGGTTCATCTGGGACACCTGACAGGAAGAGGTCCAGCTTTATTTTAAGGACATCTGCATCCACCCCATGCAGGTCTCTCAGGTTCTTCGGGAGGATATTGAAGAGTTGTGGACCTCTGAGATATATATATATATATATATTGAGATGGCTAGTATACTTTACGTTGTCGAGCAGTTACTGTTTACATCTCGTTCAGAGATTTATCATTGATATATATATATATATATATATAATTAAATAACTTACTTTATACATAAAAAAAAAACAAATTAGTAATATTATACTAATTAAAAATAAAACATTTTACAAAATATTAAATGTAGCTCTATGTAATGTGAATAAAAAATTTTTTTATACATTTATTGACAATTTTGGCATCACCTACAACTCATTGCTTAACATCTTATTCACAAACACACACACTCACTGCAAAATTTTATCTCGTTTTACAAGTGACTCCTAATTACATACTAACTATGAACTACTAACAGACATGAATGGGATTCTGAAATGACACTTAACAGCAGCACTGGTAGTTGGTTTCAACTGCAAGTTTACAGAATTATATCATGCCTGTTCTCCAAAAATAACATCGGTGTCTACCTACCATTAGTCAACAAAATCAAGCAGCAAGTGAAGTCATCTACATATACTTATCTAAAGATGTAATTATTATTTAATCAGTATTGTCTCCAATTGCAAATAATTTTATTTAACTAATCAAAAACATTTTAGAATATTTCCTCTATTTGACAATAAAGAGTTATTTTATTTTTTCTTTGAAGTTGAACTGAAGTTCTTTTCTTAAAGTCAAAACTATAATAGAGCTAAATTATTTATAGCAAGGTGCTTGGTGGATAATAACTTTCAATCACAGATTTATCCATTAATTAGCATATCTAGCCCTAGGTCATCTCTGATCAAGCAGACCTAACCTCAAGATATTCCAGCATTTACCATCTTTTTAGGGGGTGACTATATTGAATTACATTATTATATAAAGACAACAGAGTATAATATGGAAATTTAGCTGGCATTTCCAGCATGTCAAGAACCACATAAAGCCTCCTTCTGGCTTCACCTATGAACTCTTTAGAAATATTGACAACTGTTACAAGAATTTAACTTGATGAAATGTTAAATTTGTCTGTGTAACAAACATTAAGTATAAAGCAATTAAATGAAATTACTAAATAATAAAATTATAACATTAAATTAAATTCAGCAGAACTACAAGAATATATGAAGTATGACAATTTATGATTTCTTTTATTATAACAATGGTTTCTGAGAATACAAAATACTATGAAATATTGTATTCTATACATAATGAAACAGTATATTTAATACCTTACAGTATAGGACATATTTCATATATGAATATATGCGTGAATTTAAGTTTAAAAAATTTTTGGTTTGAAATACTTGTTCACCAATATAAATAAGCATGTTTAAAAATTTACATTCATATATAAGATGACTGACACCTAACCTACAGTTTTAAGGTGAGACTTTTCTGGAGTTATGAAGGTCATATTATATGGTAGAATGTCACTGAGTCGTTATTGACTACTACTTAGCCTACAGATGAATGAACTACACAGACTTAGAAAAGCTACCCAAGAGTGATTTCCAACACTGCTAGCTAATAAAAGAGCTGTTACAATGCACCTCTACTTGCAGCAATAAGCCATACTACCATATGATATCCTATTTAAACTAGGCGAAATTGGATTATTAAGAACTAACTTTGCTGGGGATGTCAGTGAAAAGATATGAAAAGTTTTCACTTCAAGCAATTTGGTCAATTATCATCATATTATTAAGGCAGAAGGCAAATTTATGGTCTTGGACGGCAACCATAACAGTATAAAAGAATTCACTCAATTTATCCCCTATTAACTTATTCAGGTAGTAAATTATGCTGTGAGAATCTGAATTCTTAAGTATGAAAGAAACAAGGCTATGAAAACAACCGTTATGAATAAATTACATTTTAAATAACTCAATATATAACTAATCTTGTGCTTATTCTTCATACCCACCCAAGAAAATATGCAAGGTGTAACAGATAAAGCTGCTCCCACTTCTCTTCACAAGTTAGAAAGGGACAAACACTTGATATTTTTGTTGTTATTAATATTCTCTTGTCGCAGTGTAACTGAAATATATACTGCCCTGCACTAGCTCTATGATAACTCATCTCTACCTTCATTAACTAGTGTATTAGTTTCAGCTCCCAACAAATTCTCAGTACATCACTACTATAGCAACTGTAGAAATTGACAAGTGATGAGAGATGCATGTTATCTCAAATGATAAATGTATGTACAGCACATAACATTTCACTTATATAGACAAAAGTGATTACTGCCTACTACAAAATCCAGAGGCACCTAGATTTTCTACTTTCATAAATCACTTTTTTTTTTCTTTTTTTGATACTTTCAATAGCCTTGCTTAACATTTTACTAATATGTACACGGCAGATGAGTAAAATGTTAAGGATCTATTTGTAGCAGCTCTTCTACTCCTTCTATACTCTTTATATAGAAACATAGCATTTCTAAGTGTCTTTTTCGATCAGTGAACATCGATTCATTAACAGATTCTTGGAAAGTACTGGGATGCTGAGGATTTAAAGCAGATCGGCCTCTTACTGATGGAACATTAAAAAAAAATGCTAAGTTCAAGACTGGAGAGGAATGGCTTGTAAAATTAGAAGTAATGAGAAAAAACTGCTGCAGAACTACTAAGTTAATGATCATGATACTAACTAAAGTATAGCTATACATCAAGAGTTATTACATCTCACAGAAAAGACTTCAACCATTGTGACATTCCATGTAATAAATTAGCAACTACAATACAAAGAGATAAGACTTGTAGATATCGTACAGCAACAAGACACCAACTGGTAATGGTACATAATAGAAGTTTGAATTATGAAGCTAATAGGAGAATAGGGAACTTGCATATTTTTTTATTAAGGTAACCTACCAATATTATAGAATTGTGCAACTGTTAAATAACTTCTCACTTTATTAGAAATAAATTGCAGGATGAGCAGCCAAAGTAATTATGAGAAAATGTTTTTTTTGTTTTTTTTTCTCTCTTACAACTTTGCTACAAATACTGAATGCCAACTGCAGTCATTCAAGTTTTGAGCTAACTAGCATAAAAATTACTATCACTTTTCCCCTACTTTTTAATTAACAATGTGTCCAACACTAAAGAATTTTCAAAAAGGTCAGAATTAATAAAATATGCTCCCTATTGTAAAGCTATGAACTTTTCACTCTTAACGTAACTTAGTATATTATGGTATCTAATTTGTAAATATTTTTGTTAATTACTATTGCATTAGTTAGCTAGGCTGATAAAATATTAAAACTGAGGAAGCAGCCTCAGTCACAAGATTGCTTTCCTGTTCACTGTTAATGATGTATAACAAAAATACTCTAAAAACATTCAAATGAATCAACAAGTGAAGTTAAATTTTCAAGCATGTAATTAATCTCGGCTCTACAAGGTTGTTTTGTATCAGTAGCAAAATAAACAAGGACAGTGAGGAAACTAAATACTAATTTTCAAAAGCATCCGCTGATGAAAAAAGAACTATGATGGTGTTTCAATTGGTCACTAAAATAGTTTTTATGGCATTTTAAACAAAAATAAGAAGCATACTGTATGCTTCCAATTTTTGTTCAAAATGCCATGTAAAATTGCTTTATAAAAACTAATGTGAAACTGTTAAATAATGTAAACAGCCTAGTTCTATAGATATGCTAGTAAAAAAACATAACTGATGCAAGAATTTTTCTACTCAAAATAGCCAAACAGGGGGCGCTTTGTATGTAGACAAGCCCAAATCAGTAGGAAATACTTTCTAGGGAAAGAAAAGAAAAACAAGTAATTGGAGTAAGATTAATGTTTTCCTCCTTGTACTCTCATCTTCCCTTTCCCCTAGTGAAGGGATACTCTGTGTGTTTGGGTTAGATGGAAAAGGAAGAAGTTTTTTGAAAAAACAAAAAGAAAAGAAATGTCTTCAAAATATCTCAAGAATGTCAAGCAGAAAGGACCATTTTTCTTCAGTATATCTCACATTATCAGGAAGTGGCAGGCATTGCACTGTAAATTCTCCATTAGTCATTAAAAATAAAACTAATAAAAATAAGATTAAGAAATTATTGTGTGACATATGTCAAAGTTCTCAGAGAGGTTTAAAGTGTGACAGACATTGCCATGTAGAGGAATCAACATTTTATTTATAACTTTTAACTATGGCATACTAATGAATGAGGTAATGTAGAAAAAGTAGAAGCAACAAAGTCAAACTCAAAATTCTAGCATGAGTATCATAAAACAAAAAATAGGATTTCTTATCATTACAGAGCTCATAAATATACATAATCAAAATTTAGTATATGAAAGCAAATGAGTTTAAAAAATTTTTTAATATAGATTGCAATATAATTCTGATAGAGTGACTTATAAATCTTTAATTAAACACTAAAATTTATTACCAAGCGTGCTGATCTATAGAGGTCAGCGTTTAAGTGTCACAACTGAGTATATAGTTTGAAGACCATTCTTACAAGAAATACTAAGAGAACCAAAGGAAGCAATACGTTCTTTGAATAAACACACATAATACTGAAGATCTTAAAATAAAACTCAACTACAAAAGAAAAAAAATGAAATAAGATATTTTATATTTTTCTTATGCATATTAAATTTTTTATATGAATAAAAATTTAAGAACAAAT